>NC_085996.1:4997021-5062021 GCF_030014385.1 Trichomycterus rosablanca | reverse complement strand
GGTCTTAATAAAGTATCGTGAAGGTCTTGGTTGGACTTTCTGTGAGATTGATGCTCCTTTCAGTGGCCGGTACCAGAGCTGTGAGGACACTGTGAGGCAGAACAGAGTACAGAATAGAGTACAGCGAACGATTTGAGGAAACAACGATGCTAATTTCATTGACAAAAGATGGAAAAATTATTGAATTAGATGTCCACATATGAAAATGCAATCTTGTAATTGGAGTACAGCTTTATCAGCTCCACTTACCATATAGAAGCACTTTGTAGTTCTACAATTACTGACTGTAGTCCATCTGTTTCTCTACATACTTTTGTTAACCTGCTTTCACCCTGTTCTTCAATGGTCAGGACCCCCACAGGACCCCCACAGAGCAGGTATTATTTAGGTGGTGGATCATTCTCAGCACTGCAGTGACACTGACATGGTGCTGGTGTGTTAGTGTGTGTTGTGCTGGTATGAGTGGATTAGACACGGCAGCGCTGCTGGAATTTTTTAAATACCGTGTCCACTCACTGTCCACTCTATTAGACACTCCTACCTGGTCGGTCCACCTTGTAGATGTAAAGTCAGAGACGATCGCCCATCTATTGCTGCTGTTTGAGTCGGTCATCTTCTAGACCTTCATCAGTGGTCACAGGACGCTGCCCACTGGGCGCTGTTGGCTGGATATTTTTGGTTGGTGGACTATTCTCAGTCCAGCAGTGACAGTGAGGTGTTTAAAAACTCCAGCGGCGCTGCTGTGTCTGATCCACTCATACCAGCACAACACACACCAACACACCACCACCATGTCAGTGTCACTGCAGTGCTGAGAATGATCCACCACCTAAATAATACCTGCTCTGTGGTGGTCCTGTGGGGGTCCTGACCATTGAAGAACAGAGTAAAAGCAGGTTAAGAAAATATGTAGAGAAACAGATGGACAACAGTCAGTAATTGTAGAACTACAAAGTGCTTCTATATGGTAAGTGGAGCTGATAAAATGGACAGTGAGTGTAGATAGTTAGTAGTGGTTTTAATGTTATGGCTGATCAGTATATATATATATATATATATATATATATATATATATATATATATAGTGCATCTAAATAATCTGCCTTATGAGTTCGATGTCTTATTAGAATCCTCTCTACTGTGGCAGCTGATCAGGTAGGCATTAGGCAGCGAGGCAGCTCACTAGGTTCTCAGGCAGAGAGAAATAAAAATCAGACCTGGGTGAATTCGACCTCCTGGACCACCAGATGTTTGATCATACTCTCGGTCTGGCGCGGCATGCCGTGCTGTGGTTTGATGGTCTTTAATTGTTTTATATCTGCAGGCTTCAGAGCTTAATGAGTGATGTTCAGGCTTCAGGAAGGAACTGCCGGAACTTACCCTTTGCCGTGCATGAGATCCTGATGAGGTTCACGTTTCCCAAATGCACCAGAGCCTTCAGGTTGTGCTGACTAAGAGCAGAACATCCAAACAGAGGTGAGTCAGTGCGGCTGGTACAGACTTCATCATGAACCATCAGCGAATACCAGCTCGAAACCAGAACACCACTGTGGGCGACGCCGGCTATAAATACTTTAACGAGAACTTTCCCAGACCGGCGATTCTCGGTTTGTTCGGATTTGTGTTTATTGGGCTTTTCCGTACTTTAAACAAATCGTCTGCTCATCTGCTAATTATTAATTAATCCTTTCAATAAGCCCTAATTTGTCACAGAACCTTCCTGTTTGCCCCCTGTAATGTTTTGTCTACCTCCTACGCCTTTTCCATGCCAACCGTTTACTTTCTGAACCAGGCCTCGGGGTGTTTCCGACTGTTCTTGGTTTTTTTGTTTACGTCATGGCTCGCGGTGGACGACCCTGAGAAACTTCTACCAGACAGTAGATGAGCCCAGATTGAACCCAGGTTCTCAGGTTGCTCTGCTGATCTAAAACCTTGCTGGTGGCGATACCAGGGTGACAGACTCACTCAATCATTTACTCATGGTGACTGGAGTAGTGAATCCACCTAATGTCATGTTTAAAGCGTTGGAGGAACTAGAAAACAGTACCTACACTCCAGATAGGCAGACGCTAAAGGCTGGTTGATGATTCAATGATTCAATTTTGTTACATTTAGTCTAAATTAAATCTCATATATGCTTGTGAAGTTGGTGTGGTGGGTAGCACATCAAAATTGCCATTGTTCTTGATTCCCTGGCTGGGTGACCAGGATTTTTTCTGTGTGGGTAGCACAGTTGCCTCACAGCAAGAAGGTCCTGGGTTAAATTCTTAGGTGGAGTGGTCCAGGACCTTTCTGTGTGGAGTTGGCATGTTCGCCCCGGGTCTGAGTGGGTTTCCTCCAACAGTACAAAGACGTTAAAAGAACGTCTTTGTACTGTTGGAAAAAATACATTAAAAGAACAATCACAGGACGAAGAAAGAAGTTAATGAGACGGGCTTTATCTTTCAGACTGATTAAAGAACTGATTTTAATTACAACCACTAGATAGAATTTATCAGTCGCTGTCACTTCATTAATGCTGAATATAAAGTGTGGTCAAACGTCTGATTGTGTGGACCAGAGAAACAAACAGAACATACACAAAACCACAGAAACCCCTCCTGTGTGTGTGTGTGTGTGTGTGTGTGTTTAATGTCTAAATGCGTGAGTTTTAGCACTAAAAGACTTGGTATCATCAGTATTACAGACGTCCTTCTGATAAACAGATCCAGTCTGAGTTAAGATCTCTGCTACAGCTCAGGATGAGACATGTGGTGATCAGGGATGTTGGGTTGCTGTAGTTCTGCCTCTCTTGTCCGATCACTCAGGTTTGATGGTGGTGGGGAGGTGGGCGCTGATGTCCTGTGAAAGCCTTCATGACCTCGTTACCTGCTCGCTCTGCCTTTTAGTTATGCTGTAATAATCAGGGGTGCCGGAGTCTAAAGCTACTCCCTGTAAAACTGATATTTTACTCTTAACGATTTAACATTGTAACTACATCTTCTGTTGTTTTACTTCGAGGTTAAAGACTGCAGTGCCAACAATGCTGCTCCTGCTAGATGTGACGGATACCTGGCATGTTTGCACCTAAAATGTCCAGAACTTACAACGGACTTTATCACAGACTGGACTGAATAAAGAAGAACTCCAATTATTTTTGCGAGTTATAACTTTCAGTTCAATTTAATTTTGTGTTTGTATGATTTGTGTAAATCCTATTTATTTAAAGTTTCCTCCAGGCCACCCAAGACGGATGGGGAGTCTGGCTCCTCTCAAGGTTTCTTCCTGTAATTTTAAGGGTTTTTTTCCTTGCCACTGTCGCCCTTGGCTTACTCAATAAGGGTTTTGGTCTGTTGGTCCTGGATTCTGTAAAGTTGCTTTGAGATGTCTATTGTAAAATGTGCTATATAAATAAATTTGACTAGACCATCAGGGTTTTTTTTAGATAAACGTTGCCTCTTTATTTATATTTCTTCTTATTGGTGTCTAGATAAACCTACACATATATACAGTATGTGGCAGAAAGTATTTGGACGCCTGACAGTGAGCTTAGTGGACAGCACATGCACTTGTATATGTTGGTTATAAATGGTGAGGATGGGAGGAGTTGTAATCGGTCGTGTCTGAGAGACTGAGAGACGCTTATAGTCCGGATTTTTGGATGCTCAGAGAAGCTTTAAAGGGAAGAAGATTTTCATGTGATGATGATGTGAAAGCAGCGGCGCATCAGTGGCTACAAGCTCAACCAAAAACATTTCCTGCTGACGGCATCAAAAAGTCGGTACGACACTGGAAAAATGCATCGGAATCGACTGTGTAGAAAAGTGAAGGAGTTTTGTTTTTACATTTTTAATAAATAGAGTTTAAAAAGTGAGGAAACTTTTTGAAGAACTCTCGTATTAAAATACAGTGAGCTACTCTTCTAAGAAGACCTCTCATGAGACTTTAAAGCATGTGTGTGGGAATTTGCGCCCATTCAGTCAAACGATGACAGTACGGCTTGGAAGCTTCAGTTGATGTTCCAGCTCATTCTAATTATTTAAACTGAGCCTTTCTTCACATCTTTATAGGAAAGGTCCTTCCCTAGACTGTTGCTGCACAGTCAGAAGCACATAATTTCCTTTATATAACTGATTTATTACACCTCATGGCTGAAACACGTGGCGTCCCAGTACTTTTGCCTCTCTGGTGTATAAATGAGATCATATTTTGTGTGACTTGCATTTCATTCACACTCATTTACTCAGAAATCTCCCAGAATCCCCGGGATCCGTAATGCTCCGTGTGCTTCTGTTCCTGCCGAAGATAAAAACCAGTCGGCGTGCTGACGTAATGCGCCGCTTTGTAGTGTGACTCTTGATTTATAACCGAAGATTCGAATGATTAAAAGGTTCGCTTCCGTCTCGTGACATAACGTCTTTATTTTGGCTTTTTCTCCGACTTGCTTCATTATAGCGAGTTTATCTCACTGAAATTCATCCCACTAAAGCAAACATGAGCTTCACGACACATTTGATAAAACCTAATTCCTCACAGTCAGGCAGCAAAGGTTTTCGACACTCGTATTATTCATATTTACTTCACAGAAGCACTTCAGATCAGACAGACTGCAGAGCCAATCAGATGTGACCTTGCTTCTGTATTTTGGATCTTTGTCCTCAACGTCAGCTCACAGACTGATGGCCTCACATTCTCCTCACCGAGTTCAACAGAAAGTTTAGTTAAATTTTCAGTCATTATTTAACGTTAGCCAAAACGATTCCAGACTTTCCAGATGTTCATATCAGATAAGCACTGATGTTACTTGGTTTTCTTCCTCACTACTCATTTACACTGATCAGCCATAACATTAAAACCACCTCCTTGTTTCTACACTCACTGTCCATTTTATCAGCTCCACTTACCATACAGAAGCACTTTGTAGTTCTACAATTACTGACTGTAGTCCATCTGTTTCTCTACATGCTTTTATATCCTGCTTTCATGCTGTTCTTCAATGGTCAGGACCCCCACAGGACCACCACAGAGCAGGTATTATTTAGGTGGTGGATCATTCTCAGCACTGCAGTGACACTGACATGGTGGTGGTGTGTTAGTGTGTGTTGTGCTGGTATGAGTGAATCAGACACAGCGGCGCTGCTGGAGATTTTAAATACCGTGTCCACTCACTGTCCACTCTATTAAACACTCATTTACATTTACATTTTCGGAATTCAGCGGACGCTGTTATCCAAAGCGACTTACAGTTGTGACAGTATACAATCTAAGCAATTGAGGGTTAAGGGCCTTGCTCAAGGGCCCAACAGCAGCAACCTGGTAGTGGTGGGGCTTGAACCGGCAGCCTTCTGATTACTGGACCAGTACTCTAACCACTAGGCTACAACTGCCTAGTTGGTCCACCTTGTAGATGTAAAGTCAGAGACGATCGCTTATCTATTGCTGCTGTTTGAGTCGGTCATCTTCTAGACCTTCATCAGTGGTCACAGGACGCTGCCCACGGGGCGCTGTTGGCTGGATGTTTTAGGTTGGTGGACTATTCTCAGTCCAGCAGTGACAGTGAGGTGTTTAAAAACTCCAGCAGCGCTGCTGTGTCTGATCAGAAAAAAAGTGACAGTGACAAATAAAAAAAAAAAACATGTTCAGGTGAAATAAAAAGAACTCTTAGGCAATATTTATATTCACTAATAACATGCTGAACCTCAGAACAAAAAATCAACAGTGTGTGGAGGTCAGACAACCACTGGAGATCCATAATTACTGCACCACTGGGAAAAAAAACAAGTAAATAGGGTTTTATAAAGTGTATCTTTTGATGAATTTGCTTTATCTCATGATGAAAACCTTTAATGGAAGTAAATTTATTAAAAAATCACGTGTGAGAATTATCAGCACTAATGCATTCAGTACTCAGCACTAAGTCTTCACCTTTAACATCTTATCAGGTTTGAGAACACACAGCAGGGACTTTGAGACGGTTCCAGATCGTCCAGGGTCCCACGTCCTCTCCCGTGACCTCTCCTCAGGTTTTCTATGAGGTTTAAATCATGGGACTGAGACGGCCGTGGCAGAAACTTGATTCTGTGTTCAGTAAACCATTCTCGTGTTGATCTGGACGTACGTTTTGGATCGTTGTCCTGCTGGAGGGTCAAATGTCGAGTCAATTTTAGTTTCCTGGCAGTGGGACGCTCTTCCAGGCGAGTTTGTCACAGTTACAGTTGATTGAAACTTTTTTATAATTAGATCTGAGCATTTTAGGAAGTATTTGGGGGTTTTCTATAAACACACTTCTCATTGTTTTTATGTTAAGTAAAAGACCAGGAGAGTTTTAGCTCATATACACTGATCAGCCATAACATTAAAACCACCTTCCTGTTTCTACACTCACTGTCCATTTTATCAGCTCCACTTACCATATAGAAGCACTTTGTAGTTCTACAATTACTGACTGTAATCCATCTGTTTCTCTGCATGCTTTGTTAGCCCCCTTTCATGCTGTTCTTCAATGGTCAGAACCCCCACAGTACCTCCACAGAGCAGGTATTATTTAGGTGGTGGATCATTCTCAGCACTGCAGTGACACTGACATGGTGGTGGTGTGTTAGTGTGTGTTGTGCTGGTGGAAGTGGATCAGACACAGCAATGCTGCTGGAGTTTTAGACACTCCTACCTAGTTGGTCCACCTTGTAGATGTAAAGTCAGAGACGATTGCTCATCTATTGCTGCTGTTTGAGTCGGTCATCTTCTAGACCTTCATCAGTGGTCACAGGACGCTGCCCACGGAGCGCTGTTGGCTGGATGTTTTTGGTTGGCGTACTATTCTCAGTCCAGCAGTGACAGTTGAGGTGTTTAAAAACTCCAGCAGCGCTGCTGTGTCTGATCCACTCATACCAGCACAACACACACTAACACCACCACCATGTCAGTGTCACTGCAGTGCTGAGAATGATCCACCACCTAAATAATACCTGCTCTCTGCGGGTCCTGACCATTGAAGAACAGCATGAAAGGGGGTAACAAAGCATGCAGAGAAACAGATGGACTACAGTCAGTAATTGTAGAACTATAAAGTTGAGCTGATAAAATGGACAGTGAGTATAGAAACAAGGAGGTGGTTTTAATGTTATGGCTGATCAGTGTATATACAGTGTATATACAATACTATAGTTATTCTATTTTAAATCCTCCCACCCCTGCCGGTCCGTGAAATTATATCTTATATGAAACCGGTCTGTGGGGAGCGCTGGTCTAAACCACAAATACATACAAAGTCACACCAGTCAGCTGCTGTAAAATGTTTTATTGGCTATGTGAGGGATGCCAGGTGTAGATTTTTACCTCCGGTTTGAGTTTAATTTGATATTGTTGCTCTTGCTTTCCATTAGTGGAAATAAATTTTCAGGACAACCTTTAAACTCACAGACCTCAGCTTGACTCTCACTGTTTTGTTACCTGCGTTCACTTTGACATATCACCGTCTCATTTAGCTCACTATCTTTATGACTCTTCGGTATGAGACCCGCTCTAACAGCCGCGGGGTTTGTGGAATCTTTTCCAGTCGTGCTACACAAAAAAGACCTGTGGTCCCGTTTTCCACTCATTAAAAGTACGAGATGATAAATCCCGTGTCACCTGGCTCCGGTGATGGAGCTCCGTGTTGTACGAGGACGTCCGTTAGCGTGGCTCCCGGCGATAATGGGATACTTTTGGAGAAGCAGGATGACTGGGCTTGTACTAGACATGTTGAGGTGGACTGCCACCCACCACACCACCCACACACCCCACATCCCTCCAACCTGGGGCGATCTGTCAGGAAAGAACCACATTCCATGCTTAAAGCTGATTTATTCCCACATTTAAGGTAAGTTCCTCGTGAGTCAATGTCGTCTCGAGAAGTTTAAGTTGAAGTTCATGTAGTTTGCGGCGATGTTGAACTCTGACCGGCTGTCTTAAAAAATAATAATAATAAAATATAAAATATAATCACATAGACATCAGGTATCGCTCATCCTTGTCTCTATCAATGACATCTCTATCTGTCTGCCTGTATATCATATATATACACTGATCAGCTATAACATTAAAACCACCTCCTTGTTTCTACACTCACTGTCCATTTCATCAGCTCCACTTACCATATAGAAGCACTTTGTAGTTCTACAATTACTGACTGTAGTCCATCTGTTTCTCTACATGCTTTGTTACCCCCTTTCATGCTGTTCTTTAATGGTCAGGACCCCCACAGAGCAGGTATTATTTAGGTGGTGGATCATTCTCAGCACTGCAGTGACACTGACATGGTGGTGGTGTGTTAGTGTGTTGTGACACAGCAGCGCTGCTGGAGTTTTTAAATACCGTGTCCACTCACTGTCCACTCTGTTAGACACTCCTACCTAGTTGGTCCACCTTGTAGATGTAAAGTCAGAGACGATCGCTCATCTATTGCTGCTGTTTGAGTGTATGAGGTCACGGGACGCTGCCCACGGGACGCTGTTGGCTGGAAATTTTTTGTTGGTGGACTATTCTCAGTCCAGCAGTGACAGTGAGGTGTTTAAAAACCTTAGCAGCGCGGCTGTGTCTGTGACCTTAAAATCCTTGCAATAAAACATTTTAAATGCACAAAGACCTGAAACACAAAAAAGAAGCTTCACCTTAACAGTGCTGATTGGACGTCAAATTTGTGACAGAAACTATTAAATTTGGTTTAACTCTGCCAACTGTGCCAGGTAAAAAGGTCAGAAAGCCACAGAGTCGTAACAGAAGCGTGTTTATGTTTATAAAAACCTTCTGATGGAGGTCAAACACAATATTGGAAACAGAACCAAATATTTGGCGTCCTGTATTTATATTTTCATCTCATTTTTGAACAATATGTGAAGTTTTAATCACTCCCGAAACAACAACGCCATCATTTCTGACATGATGTGTACGTAAAGCTTTGACTTTTATTTGAATCACTTCCATGCTTTTCAACAAATGTCATTTACACAAACGTTTAGTTTTTTTCTGGTTTTGTGAGGTGCTGTTGAGGCTGCTGATGTCTGGAGGCTTTGTAGTTTCAGCTTCAGCTTCAGCTTTCAGATCTTTTCATCCACACCGAGAAGCCGTAAAGACAAAGATAAAGGATAAGTGCCACGGGGTGATGTAAGAGCTCGCCGTAAATACCAGAGTTTATTCATTAAGCCACCTACGTCTGCTCAGCTGCTCAGTAAATCACCATCAAACCCCCTCAGGCGGTGGGCTGCAGGATAAAAGTTGCATTAGATATCATTTTAGATATTTATTTTATTATCTTTATCTTTATTATATTAGTCCTTAGCTGCTTGGGGTTTCCAAGCAGAAGTCGATATTTATAAGCTAAACTCCTGTGCAAATGTGAGGACGAAAGGCAAGGCTAGTATCTGGACACCTGACCATAAACTTGTTGGGCATCCTCTTTAAAATCAATTATAGTGGTACCTTGGTAACTCGACGTCCCGTTAACTCGAAATCTTTTAAACATGACGCCCTTTGACCAGAAATTTTACCCTTAAACTCAACGTGTGTGGGACCGCCGCTTTACTCAACACTCGGCTCGAGTGGTGCAGAAAAACGTCATCAAAGTGTGAATCTGAGACGAATCTGCATTAGTGTGGAATAAGCGTCAGATCCAGTGTTACAGCTCCACATGTATCTGTGTATATCTGGATCTTCCTCCCTGTTTCACTTTTAAACTTGTGTTACAGCTCGAGCTTCTGAGAAATTGTGAGAATCAGAATCAGCTTCTCCAAGAGTCTAAAATAAATCAATTAAAATAAATTATAATAAATAATAAAGCTTAACGTGGTTTAATGTAGTAAAAGAAGGAGACAGGAGCACTAAACTTCATTATTCCCATTAAGTTTGGTTCATCGGCACAGCAGCGCAAAAGCGGTTTTGTCACTTCTCATGTAAATGCGCCGGTACTGAACGGAATACGGTATTCCAACATCAAGCATCTCCACCATTAAGAAGCGTCAGGAAACAATAAAGAAGTAAAGCTAAAGTGCAGCTTAAGTGTATTTCAGTGTTTTTATATTATATTTGTGTTATTTTCAGTGTTTAAGTGTCAAAAACAACCTCATTATTTTACATGAGACTAAAATATAAGCAGTTCTACAGGACCATGGACGCATTAACAGGTTTCCCAAACATCCTTATGGAAAAAAATACCTTGAAACTCAATGACGTCGAGTTTCAAGGTACCGCTGTACTATTAAACTAGACTGACCCTCTATGTAATGTAATAAATGGTCACTGGCTTGTAGATAAGTAAACCACGGAGTCCTGGCCAGAAATTGATTTTTAACCAATCTGGTGGAGGCGCACGAGTCCTGACGTTTTATACTCACATTATATTAAATAAATATTTTAATGAGTGTGGGCTGATTACAGTTAGGAAATACATAATGAACTTTTGTGCAACACCTATATGACCTATGTTATACCCTTTTGCCACTCAAAGAGTTTATGTTGGATGGATGGATGGATGGATGGGTTGAGTGCATTGGTGGGTGGATTGATGGATGGATGGTGATAAATAAATGGATGGTTGGGTGGGTGGATGGATGGATGGGTTAAGTGCGTTGGTGGGTGGATTGATGAATGGATGGAAGGATGGATTGATGGATGGATGAATGGATGGATGGATGGATAGATAGATAGATAGATAGATAGATAGATAGATAGATAGATAGATAGACAGACAGACAGACAGACAGACAGACAGACAGACAGACAGACAGACAGACAGACAGACAGATAAATAGATAGATTAACATTATACCACAATCTAACAGAATCTAATGGAAATAAACAAAAAAGTAAATAATCTACCCGGGAGTGACCTCTATGTGATGTGATGTTCTCACAAGTCTTCTCACAAAACTGGAAGTACACCTGTGAGAATTTGTGCCCATTCAGTCAAAAAAAAAGAGAACTTAGTTGTTCTTTAGCTGTAGTATTGTCCAACTTTGGATTGAATATCTGTGTATGGATTCTACATTTATATTTTCCTACTTTAGTTCAAGTATACAACAATCCAGGGATACAAATCTGCTTCAACCCTGTTAGAACAAATAAATAGGTAGAATACTGTGTTTTGAAGATGCTATAGATTCTATTCTGTTCTCTTTAGGAGTGTGGGGGAAGCCCACTGTGGATCAAGGGCGTCTTTTTTGCATTTTATTGAAGCCTGCGAGTCCGTAGCTATGTAAAGCTGGCGTGCCTGTGGCTCCATGCTCCAGCAGCAACTAATTTAAGGCAGATCTGTATTTTTTTTGTAATAAAAATTACTCTCATCATCATTCGACAGTTCAGGCTTTCTTTCTGAGCTTGGCAGAGTCCGCACTGTCAAACAAGCCCTTTTTATAAATGCACAGCTGTAGTCAATCATGATCAATAATGAGGAAGCACTGAGGGATGTTCCTGCACGGCAGCCAGTGATTGTGGGGAAAACTGACCCATCGCGACCCTGAACAGAATAAAGCGGCGGTAAAACATAAAAATGTAATAAAAGCAAAAATGTCAGGCAGTTCAGTTCAGGGCAGCTTGTCTGTACGGGTTTGTCACAGATCTGGCAACGTGTTCGTGAAGCGAAGCAACCAGCAAGCAACCTGAGGTCCCTGAGGTCAGGAACATCCACAACAAGTGGAACCTAACAAACAAACAAACAAACAAACAAACAAACGCTGCATTATTGAGCACAGGGTAAATTCAGAATGATCTGGACACCGTAGTAACTCCAATCTATTTGATTACACAAGCGAGCAACACCAGCGTTTGATTTTTATCGATGGAGACTGATGGCAGGTTAGAAAGCGCCAAAGCTCCGCGCTCGCAGTCCAGCTCCACATCTGAGTTTACTAAAGCAGATCGTATTCTAATCAGCTCTAAAGCACCAGCGGCTTGGTTCAGCGTGCTGATTGGAGCTTCAAAATATTGGATTATTCTCCTACTGGGAATAGTGGTGCCAGGGTGCTGGTTTGAATTTTGCTCAGGAAGGTAAACTGTGAGATGCTTGAGGTTAAACGGACAGAGAGAACATGCTTTGGCGATAACGGGTGCCAAGAAATTCCCTCCCCACCCTATAAAAAAAAGAAAATAATAACAAGAAGAAGCAGAAAAGAATGAGAGTGTTATTATTTCTTCTCTTATTTACACACAGGGGGCCAAATGTCTCAGACTAGTCAAAATAACCCCATTTTTCCTCAGATTTAACTCAATGTTTTTCCTTACAAATCACACAGTCAGCATTATTTGAGAAAGTACTAACCCTAGATTCTTTAAAAATACATAAAAGTATGAACGTTGCACTACTGAAAATTATTCAAGTGATCAGATTTCCTTCAGTCTTTTACATTTATGCGAATAAATTAGCAACCTGCGTGCTCCTGGAGCCCATGGTTCATGTGTATGTGCCACGCCCTTGTCTCCAGGAGCACATGGTTTAGGTGGTTTTCTTTATTATGTTAAGCGTCAAGCTGACGCCATCTCGTGATTATTGGACGGTAAACTAATGATCCACAGCTGAACCTTGTTGCACCTTGAATACTCCAGGTATTAAAGGACTGGCTGAGGATCCTTCATGAAAAGCTTGCTTGGTTGGTTGGTGTCCTGCTTGCTTGGTCGGTGTCTTGCTTGGTTGGTGGCCTGCTTGCTTGGTAGGTGGTTAGCTTGCTTGCTTGGTGGCTTGTTTGCTTGGTGGTTAGCTTGCTTGATTGGTTGGTGTTTAGGTTGGTTGGTGCCCTGCTTCCTTGCTTGGTTAGTGTCTTGGTTGGTTGGTGTCTTGCTTGCTTGGTGTCCTTCTTGCTTGCTTGGTGTCCTGCTGGGTGTCCTGCTTGCTTGCATGGTGTCTTGCTTGCTTGGTGTCCAGTCTTTCCAAATTTTCCATTGCTTAAAAACATTAGGATGTTCTCTCCGTGTCAGTGTGGCTTTCTTTCAACCTTCTAAAACAACAGTATGTGTGAATGTGAGTGCAAAGTACATGGAGCAGTGGTCCCTTTGCCAAGATCTACAAATTAAATCCCAAACTGACACCTCATGTCAGAGAACCTGTGTATAGACATTGAGCTGTAGTCCAAAAAGTTAGAAGTTACTGAAACACAAGTAACACACATATTCAAGCAAGATTAAAATATATAAATGAATAAATAAATATATTGTTCTATCATTGTGTTGAGTAGCAGAAATCAACTTTTGACCCAGATGAGTGACAGATTTGCAGTTTCCCAGTTTTCCATCAGTGTTTTTTTTCTCCAGTTTTGGTTATAACGCTGCTTCATCGTATGAACTCGTTTTATCTTTAATGTCTTGTAAGTAAATAAATCTCTCAGCTACTATTTTAAACTGCAGGCGCTCCCTCCACAGACCTTCACATTCGAATCGAACGCCAGACTTTCCATTAGGACGGCAGAACGCCATCAGAACGAAAACTTTCCAGACCACGAGCTGCTCGCTGAGAAAGTTCTGCTATTAGTTTAGTTTAGTTCCGATTAAACAAGTGGAAGAGAAAAAACCTGACCTGAAATGAGGGTCAATATGGTAAGAATACTCACTTATTAATGCACCCTAATCACAGCAGATCTTACAGTGAAGGGAAATTAGTTGGTGAATGAATGAGTGAGTGATTGTTTAGGTGAATGTGTAAGTAAATGAATGAATGAATGTGTCAGTGAATGAATGAGTGATTGTGCATGCGTATCTGTAAGAAAATTAATAGGTGTATATGTGAGTAAGTGAAAAAGTTTGTATGTGAATGAGTGATTGTGTAGGTGAATGTGTAAATGAATGAATGAATGAGTGACTGTGTAAGTATATTAATGAGTGAATGTGTGAGTAAATAAGTGAATGAGTGAGAGACTAGGTAAATGTATACTCAAATTAATGAGTGACTGTGTAGGTGAATGTGTAAGTGAATGAATGAGTAAATGTGTAAGTATATTAATAAGCGAATGTGTAAGTAAATAAGTGAATGAGTAAGTGACTGTCGGTGAACGAGTGAATGTGTAAGCGAATGAGTGAGTAACTCTGTAGATGAATGTGTAAGTGAATGAATTAGTGACTGTAGGTAAATGTGTAAGTTAATGAATGAATAAATGTCTAAGTATTTTAATGATTAAATGTGTAAGTGAATAAGTGAATGAGTGAGTGACTGTCGGTGAATGGACGAGTGAATGTGTAAGTGAATGAATGAGTAACTCTGTAGATGAACGTGCAAGTGAATGAGTGAGTGAGTGTGTAAGTATGTTAATGAGTGAAAGTGTAAGTGAATGAATGAGTGAATGAATGAATGACTGTGTAGGCAAATGTCTAAGTATATTAATGATTGAACATGTAAGTGAATGAGTGAGTGAATGTAAGTGAATGTGTTAGTGTGTAATGATATTAATGAGTGAATGTGTAGGTGAATGAGTGAATGAATGTGTTGACAAAGGACATTAAGTCAAAAGAGCTGATTTGTATATCTGAGCACTGATTGGTTGGTTGGTCAGAAAGCCTCAGTTGATGTTCCAGTTCATCCCAGAGCTGTTGAGTGGAGCTGAGGTCAGGGTCTCTGTGCAGGACACAGCCCTGAGCTTTTCTTCATGTCTTTATAGAGCTGCTGGAACAGGAAAGGATCTTCCCTAAACTGTTTATATCATTGATTTATTGCATCTGTTAGAAACTGTAGTGGCTGAAACACATGAATTAAAAAATTATAAGGGGTGTCCCAATACTTTTGTCCGTCATTCTTCTAGTCCTAACAGTGGCTGTCTGGCAGCGGTGGGACTTGAACTTCTAACCCTTCAGTAAGAACCACACACCCCTGACCGAGAGTTATACAACTTAGTTTTACAGGCTGCCGTGTTTACACGACTTTACTGCTCCTTCACACCCTCGGACTACATGATGTTATTGTACGAGCATTAAGCGAATATCCCGCGCTGCCGCTCAGTCCCTTGGCATCGACGTAGCGAACATGGAAAAAGTCTCGGGGAGCCGCTTCAGTTTTATTTTCCTCGGTGTTGACGCTCAGTTGCCGAGCTGCGGAGCTCGAGTGTGCAGTGACGGGCCGCGTAAAGACTGTAAATGAAGAAACAAATACGTCTACGTACGATAAACAGAGCTATTAAATAAAACTAAATAAACACGGCAGAGTGGGCTCTGAGGACGCCCGGCGGCGTTTAGTGCTGCTGGATCCGATTCTAGCGGCGGACAAAATTGAACGTGGCATTTTAATGGTCAGAATTGAAAACCATGTCTAAGCGGCTTAGAATTCAGAGGATATAATCCAACAAACTCAAAGTAAGGGCCTCATTTAGGGCCCCAACAGATGGTGGGGTTTGAATCCTTGACCTTCTGATCAGTACCTGAACCACTAATCAAGACGTTTACATTTAGGGCATTTAGAAGACGTGTTTATCCAGTGACCTACAATCGTGACTGAATACAGTTTGAGCAATTGAGGGTTAAGGGCCTTGCTCAGGGGTCCAACAGTGGCAGCCAACAATCTTCTGATTTAGCAGATGCTTTTATCCAAAGCGACTTACAGTATACAGTCTAAGCAATTGAGGGTTGAGGGCCTTGCTCAAGGGCCCAACAGTGGCAACCTGGCAGTGGTGGGGTTTGAACCAGCAACCTTCTGCTTACTAGACCAGTACCTTAACCACTAGGCTAATACTGCTGATTATTAAGTCAGCACCTCTGAGCTATCACTGCCCTAGACTTTTAAAGCTTTAATAAAGTGCAACATGGTATCCCACAAGGTTCTTTTCTAGGCCCCTTTTTGTTCACACTTTATATGCAATTCAACTTTTACTTTGTTTTACTTGTTAAATCTTCTGTTTATTTCATTTTTTCCCTTTTCCCATCTGAAACAGTCGTATCCAATTGTAGTTTATCTCTCTTTTGTCGTTGCCATCAGTGCTTTATCTTTATCCTTCAGGGTCGCAAGTGGCGGATTCACTCGCCAGTCCATCACAGGGCACACACACACACTTAGGGCAATTTTGTATCTACAATTAACCTGACTGCAGTTGGACTATGGGAGGAAACCGGAGCATCCAGAGGAAACCCACGCTCACACTGCTAGAACATGCAAACCCAGGAAGGGAATCAAGGCCAGAACCTTCTTGCTACCCACCGACGGACGGACTGAGACCCACCAAGAACTTCTGCTTCTACACTGAAAATGCACTGTATTTATAATCTTAGCCAGTTCTAGGAGCAGGTTTACACACATGAAGTTATTGGCTGCTTTACCTGCTTTATCGAGTTTAGAACGCTGCATCTGTGTTCCTACCAGGGAACACTTACTCATTTTACCCTGGCTGGCTGTGAAGCTCTTACACTGACTATAAATTCCTGATATTTATCTTTAAAGTCCTGAGTGCTTTTACTCCAGCATATCTTACTTATCCCTTTAACCCATTTAAAGCACTTTTTTGTTTAACCAAGCACAACACTCCTCTATCTCACCCATAATTTCTGAAATAGTGTTTCAGATTACGTTGGGAACACTTGGTTTTTTAGTTTAGAGTTTACTGATGGCATGAAATGGGTGAAAAACAAGCAGAAACGGGGAACATTGGCAAAATCAGTCAAATACCAGCATTACTACGTCATACATTTTTCCTACGAGTGTATGTAAACTTTTGACTTCATTTTTAAGGGTTAGCGATAGTTATAGTTATGTAAAATCTAGTGTATTGTTGTACACAAGTGTGTTATTATTATTATTTATGGTTTCTGTAATTTTGAATGGTGCAAATCTGACTCAAACTGAAGGTCTGACTGATTTTATTCCGGAATTACGACCATATCAAGCCAAGTCTGAGCTGTAGTGGTGTTCTGGCAGCCAGATTCAGATGAGTACATTGCTATCATTCCAAAGCAATATGGAAAGCAGATGAAAGCAATAAGTGTTGGGCCGACAACAGGACATCAGTGTTTTGCTTTTTGTGTTACTAGGAATTGCTCATGTTGATTCTCAGGAGTCCTTTCATTATACAAAGTCATTTGGCAGCAGGACACTACTGCGGTCACCATTTAACATCTGAGTGCAGGCTAGGCAGCAAGCGGAAGGGTGACTTTATGTAACGTAAGTGTAATCCGTTCATATTCATTCGTTCATAGGCTAGAAGCAAAACACAGCTCTGTGTGGAAAATGCTGATGCCTGAGCTCCCAGTTTCCTAACAGTATAAAAGAGTGATTCATTATAAAACCACCAGTTTACACTCTGACCAGGATAAATATTTATAAATGGAAATACACTGTGGAAAACCAACAAACAAACAAATAAATAAACAAACCTTGGTTTGGAAGAGATGCCAGATAGAAAGGAGAATTCGAAATAACCTCGTACTGGGTACACAGTACACTTCTGGAAGCCATTCTGTTCTCTATGTAGTGCACAAGTAGTGCACGAGTTTAGGAAATCATTTGAGACTTGTTTCAACCTCCTTTTATTTATTTTTCACAGTGCATTTGCATTGTAGTTTACAATTATCCATCCTAGTCGCAGTGAAAAGCAGTTGCTTATTACTGTCTACCATGCATATTACTGTGAAAAGGATTCAGGGACTCCAGAGAAATCCCAAGTAAGTGTAGGGCAAGGCTGGAAACTACTGTCCAATGTACATGAACCTCAAGCCCCCAAAGAGCATGGCATTAGAACTCATCATGCACTGTGATGGATATAGCCATGTGGGTATGGTGCTTCAGAAAACCATTGTCACTTAACACATCCTACTGCTGCATCAAGAAAAATGTGTTAAAACTTGTCCTGTTATAAGAGGAGTTTGTAAGTCATCTTTCAGCTTATCAGCAAAATGTGCAAATGGAAACAGCTATCATGGTGTATCAGTGCACACAGATTGAATTTGTATGAAGGTACCAACAATTATAAGGTATATACTGTAATGGGATTTCAAAGAGACCCAAGCTACCATCAAGGTGACGTCTTTACCGTGTTATACACACTGTTACATTTACATTTTCAGCATTTAGCAGACGCTTTTATCCAAAGCGACTTACACAATGATGAGCAATTGAGGGTTAAGGGCCTTGCTCAGGGACCCAACAGTGGCAACTTGGTGGTGGCTTGAACCGGGAACCTTCTGTTTACTAGTCCAGTACCTTAACCACTGAGCTATCACTGTTATACACACTGTTATATTCTTAAAACTCCAAAATAAACATAATCCAGAATTTGCTATTGTGTTTAAAGGGACAAACACTAGATAAAGTTAGCAATAGCATAAACAACATAAAATGAATTCCCACGCTATTCAAACGAATCGTTCTCAAAATTTCATGAATGATTCTGTTCAAACGAATCATTCTCGGCACAAATAACTCTGTTCAAATGAATCATTCTTTCAAATCAAATCACAGAGCTTTATATTTGGATATCTTTAAATAACAGACGCTAAGGTAAACAAACCCTTGCGATAAATCGTGTTTACGAAATAATTAATTATCGACATTAATGACTCTGTTCAAATGAATCATTCTCGACATGAATAACTGTTCAAACGAATCATTATTGATGTGAATAACTCTGTTCAAATGAATCATTCTTTCGAATTAAATCACAGAGCAGTATTTTTAGATATCTTTAAAAACAGAAGCTAAGATAAACAAAAGCGTCTGATAAACCGTGTTTACCTGCTGAAATGAATCATTCTCGACATGAATAACTCTGTTCAAATCATTCTTGACATTAATAACTCTGTTCAAACGAATCATTCTCGACATGTTGAAACTGTTGAAATGAATCATTCTTTTGAATCAAATCACAGGGCTTTATTTTTAAATATCTTTAACTAACAGAAGCTAGGGTAAACAAAATCTTGCGATAAATCGTGTTTTTCTTACCCTTTGTTCTTTAAAACGAGACCAAATTTACTTATATTTACACAACTTTGTACAGCTCTGTGATTCGATTCCAAAGAATGATTCATTTGAACAGAGTCATTCATGTTAAGAACGATTCATTTATGCCGTTTTGCCGTGTAATTTTAAAGTTTGGATTAATACACATTTACAAAATAATGGAGTATATTCCTAATAGAAAAACACACCGATATAAATTTGGAAATTTGGTTTGGCTCATTTTAAAGAACAGAAGTTTAAATAAGCCTGATTAGCAAACGTCAGCTAATGTAAACTACTGACAACCCACATGAGCTGTGTTAGGACACGATGGCTCTACACTTGTTTGTAAAATGTAATTTAAACATCTGAATATTTGTAATCAAATTTCACTGAATGTTAAACCTGTAAGGATTTCAGACTGGGAATCTATCTTGTATTGTTAATGCTAAGTACATCTAGTGCTTCATGTCTTCTCTAATCATTCAGTCACAGAGAAAGAACAGATGCAGAAATCATTGACATCCTTGACCCCTACAAGCAGGGGCGATTTAATGCACGGGCTTACCCCAGGGGCCCCGAATAATTGAGGGGCCCGGATTGTGTGTTTTATTTTTTATTTATTTTGTTAGTTATTTTGGTTAATAAGAATGGGGAAGCTTTACAAACCAATGATTTTGTAAATCATTTACACGTTATTCATGTTTCTGACTGTTGATTGGCCAGATAAACTCTAACGAGCTGCTGTAATTCTGATTGGTGGTTTCAGTTAAGCAACGTGAACGTTAGCGCTAGTATGTGAGTGACATTCAGCTCAGCCAATCAGAATGCAGCACCAGGTTTATACAGGTGTGTTCGGACGTTCTGCAGTTAGTTTTGTAAATGAGACTCGCCTTATGGTCCCAGCATTGAAGTTCGGATGCTGGAGCTCGGCAGTCTAAAGTGTTGTAACGCGCATTGAAGTCCTGACTAAACAGTTAAAGTGACTCTACCCTGTCGTGTGCCTTTATTCCCACACCTCCACCACCACACAGCAAAGACCCGCAGCATCCCCACCGGACAGCGTCTAGGTGATCCGACCCTCTACAGTAGCAAGTGGCTAATGCTAGCGGTAAAGTGCTGCGATAGCGAAAGTAAAAACACGACAATATTTTCGTTAAGTAAAATATAGAAATAACTAAAAGACCATGAAATATTAGAATACATGTAATCACAATACACAGTGAGTGCATAGCAAGGGATTTTGGGAATCTGTGTAACCTGCATAACGTTACTAGACCTATATATATATATATATATATATATATATATATATATATATATATATATATATATATATATATATATATATACAGTGTATCACAAAAGTGAGTACACCCCTCACATTTCTGCAAATATTTCATTATATCTTTTCATGGGACAACACTATAGACATGAAACTTGGATATAACTTAGAGTAGTCAGTGTACAGCTTGTATAGCAGTGTAGATTTACTGTCTTCTGAAAATAACTCAACACACAGCCATTAATGTCTAAATAGCTGGCAACATAAGTGAGTACACCCCACAGTGAACATGTCCAAATTGTGCCCAAATGTGTCGTTATCCCTCCCTGGTGTCATGTGTCAAGGTCCCAGGTGTAAATGGGGAGCAGGGCTGGTAAATTTGGTGTTTTAGGTACAATTCTCTCATACTGGCCACTGGATATTCAACATGGCACCTCATGGCAAAGAACTCTGAGGATGTGAGAAATAGAATTGTTGCTCTCCACAAAGAGGGCCTGGGCTATAAGAAAATTGCTAACACCCTGAAACTGAGCTACAGCATGGTGGCCAAGGTCATACAGCGGTTTTCCAGGACAGGTTCCACTCGGAACAGGCTTCGCCAGGGTCGACCAAAGAAGTCGAGTCCACGTGTTCGGCGTCATATCCAGAGGTTGGCTTTAAAAAATAGACACATGGGTGCTGCCAGCATCGCTGCAGAGGTTGAAGACGTGGGAGGTCAGCCTGTCAGTGCTCAGACCATACGCCGCACACTGCATCAACTCGGTCTTCATGGTCGTCATCCCAGAAGGAAGCTGACGCACAAGAAAGCCCGCAAACAGTTTGCTGAAGACAAGCCGTCCAAGAACATGGATTACTGGAATGCCCTGTGGTCTGACGAGACCAAGATAAACTTGTTTGGCTCAGATGGTGTCCAGCATGTGTGGCGGCGCCCTGGTGAGAAGTACCAAGACGACTGTATCTTGCCTACAGTCAAGCATGGTGGTGGTAGCATCATGGTCTTGGGCTGCATGAGTGTTGCTGGCACTGGGGAGCTGCAGTTCATTGAGGGAAACATGAATTCCAACATGTACTGTGACATTCTGAAACAGAGCATGATCCCCTCCCTTCGAAAACTCATGGCAGTTTTCCAACAGGATAACGACCCCAAACACAACCTCCAAGATGACAACTGCCTTGCTGAGGAAGCTGAAGGTAAAGGTGATGGACTAAACCCAATTGAGCACCTGTGGCGCATCCTCAAGTGGAAGGTGGAGGAGTTCAAGGTGTCTAACATCCACCAGCTCCGTGATGTCATCATGGAGGAGTGGAAGAGGATTCCAGTAGCAACCTGTGCAGCTCTGGTGAATTCCATGCCCAGGAGGGTTAAGGCAGTGCTGGATAATAATGGTGGTCACACAAAATATTGACACTTTGGGCACAATTTGGACATGTTCACTGTGGGGTGTACTCACTTATGTTGCAGCTATTTAGACATTAATGGCTGTGTGTTGAGTTATTTTCAGAAGACAGTAAATCTACACTGCTATACAAGCTGTACACTGACTACTCTAAGTTATATCCAAGTTTCATGTCTATAGTGTTGTCCCATGAAAAGATATAATAAAATATTTGCAGAAATGTGAGGGGTGTACTCACTTTTGTGAGTATATATATATATAGAGAGAGAGAGAGAGAGAGAGACCCAAAATTATTTTTTGCACTGGGGCCCATGCGCTCATAGTTACGCCACTGAACTCTGTTGTCTTGCGTTGTGTACTGATTTTATGAAAACTATACGTGGGGGCCCACAACCAGCCGTGTGTGTACAAGTGTGTGTAAACTTTTAACTTCAGTTTTAACCCAAACCCAGCTTTCTTGTCCATTCTGTGGCCATCCTACCACTGGATGTCAGTGTGGCTCAACGCAGGCGAGTCTGCGCCCCTCTGGAGGTCGAACCTTGGTCCTGTTTCATGTTGCTTTCATACTCAACATCTATTATTTCGGTTTGTCTCCTTGTCAGGCGTCCAAGACGATTTCCCAGACACCACGGCATTGGTCCACGTAGCTGAAGACTCGAACAGGCTCATCAATGAGAGGAGGATATTTTCCACTACCGCATTTTATCTCGGGCGACCACATCTGGAAAACTGATATCCCTTGTGAGGATGGAGTAACATGCACACTGTTAGTCCTGTCTGTATTCTCTGCAGAATGTCTGGACCCCAAGAAGACAGCTGAAGAAATGATTTGCGTCTTTATTTAACATCTTTATGCGTTTACTGCTGTCTGACGTAGCTCTTTGTTCAGGTTGCCCAAACGTCTGGTTTAAATGCATGGGTTCCAGATGCGCTCCCTATGAAGTGTGATGGGGTTCACCGCAAACAGCTCTTGGCATGATTCAAAAACACGTCGTGGACAACGGGTGTCAAGTTTAGCGATCGGTTTGCATCCACCCACTTAGATGAAAGACTCCAAAAATTATGAGCATTCCTTTATTCATCTCCAGATGCTTTACACTGGTCATGTTCACAGTGGGTGTGGAGCTTAAAGGGAACAGACACCAATCATTTATCATTTGTTTAAACCAGGAGCCAAAAATATGTAGACACCCGTCCTAATGCTTAAATTTAGTTTTTTTATTTTGATATATCCATTGCTATTAGATGTTTAGATGATTGATCAGCCATAACATTAAAACCACCTCCTTGTTTCTACACTCACTGTCCATTTCATATCAGCTCCACTTACCATATAGAAGCACTTTGTAGTTCTACAATTACTGACTGTAGTCCATCTGTTTCTCTGCAGGCTTTTTTAGCCCTCTTTCATGCTGTTCTTCAATGGTCAGGACCTCCACAGGACCACCACAGAGCAGGTATTATTTAGGTGGTGGATCATTCTCAGCACTGCAGTGACACTGACATGGTGGTGGTGTGTTAGTGTGTGTTGTGCTGGTATGAGTGGATCAGACACAGCAGCGCTGCTGGAGTTTTTAAACACCTCACTGTCACTGCTGGACTGAGAATAGTCCACCTACCAAAAATATCTAGCCAACAGCGCCCCGTGGGCAGTGTCCTGTGACTACTGATGAAAGTCTAGAAGATGACCGACTCAAACAGCAGCAATAGATGAGCGATCGTCTCTGACTTTACATCTACAAGGTGGACCAACTAGGTAGGAGTGTCTAATAGAGTGGACAGTAAGTGGACACGGTATTTAAAAACTACAGCAGCGCTGCTGTCAGTGTCACTGCAGTGCTGAGAATGATCCACCACCTAAATAATACCTGCTCTGTGGTGGTCCTGTGGGGGTCCTGACCATTGAAGAACAGGGTGAAAGCAGTGAAAAAGGTATGTAGAGAAATACATGGACTACAGTCAGTAATTGTAGAACTACAAAGTGTTTCTATATGGTAAGTGGAGCTGATAAAATGGACATTGAGTGTAGAAACAAGGAGGTGGTTTTAATGTTATGGCTGATCAGTGTATAATGTAAATAATATGCTTTTAACATTGTGGCAACAGTTTGGGGAATCCCTCTTTCTACTTTGAGTGCAAAGCAAGCTTTATGAGGACATGATTTGACTGAAATTAAACTTGGCCTTCTCTTCTGTTCCAACATCTGATCTCACAGACTCTTCTGACTGAATGGGTACAAATTCCCACATCCCACAGACACACTTCTTCTTAAAGTCTTGAGAAAGGCTTCCCTGAAGAGTGGATTATATTAAAGCTATAATCGGACAATGAATGAATAAATAAATGAATTCTACATTCATACGTCTAGTCATACAGCGTAGTTTGCAGGTTCTACTATAATTTATGACATGTTAAAAATATTTTGCGTTCCTGTCTCAGTTCTACAGTCTGGTTAGAGGAATCGTTTGAGTGGTTATGAAATCTGGAGTTGGCAGCTTTAGCCAGTCAACTGACTTCCAGATTAGTGACAAACTTGCAAAAATGAGCCGTGTCGTCTCCAACTATTTGTGTTCAGCATTGAGACATAACGCTAAGCTAATACCGAAAGTTCAAGTAGAAGGGCACTACTGTGAGTTTGTCCAAGTCATGCATGGAAACACTTAGCGGTCGTGGCGTCGTTTACAGCATCGTTTCAACGTAAACTAAGGGGATCGTTCTCTCTCATTACAATTCCCACAAATTCTTTGTGGACGTGGAGAGAAGCTCTCGCATTTGTTGTTGTTACCGTTGCAATAACAAGCACAATTAATCAGACGAACTGCACATAACACGGCATAAACAACGTGACAGTGGCTGACCCCGGCCATCGTTCCAACCTCAACCTCCTGTAACCTCTGCTTCATGTGAATTCTTATGAATCAACAGTCACAGAAACACGGCGACCAAAACTTTAAAGACGCGCTGCTATAGAAAGGGTTACGTGGTTCCTCCGATTGTTAAAGATTTTATGGTTTTAAAATTATTATGTTACGGTTCTAAGTGAGCTATTAAAAAAACTGTGAATCCGAGCATTACAGTCCAGGCAATCGAGGGTTAATGTCCTCGCTCAAGGGTCCAACGGTGTCAACTTGGCTATCCTTATAAAGTTATTTCACTTCGACATAGGTGACACAGTAGTCTAGTAGGTAGAGCTTTGGGGCCTTCAGTCAGAAGATTATCTGTTCAAATCCAGGCTCTGCTATGTGGCCACTGTTGGGCCCTTGAGCAAGGCCCTTTACCCTGTCTGCTCCAGGGGTGCCGTACAATAGTTGATCATGCGCTCTGACCCCAGCTTCCGAACAAGCTGGGATATGTGGAACAACTATGTTATTGTACTGTACATGGGGCGGCACGGTGGCTCGGTGGGTAGCACTGTCGCCTCAAAGCAAGAAGGTCCTGGGTTCGATCCCCAGGCGAGGTGGTCCGGGTCCTTTCTGTGCGGAGTTTGCATGTTCTCCCCCTGTCTGTGTGGGTTTCCTCCCACAGTCCAAAAACATGCAGTCAGGTTAATTAAAGACACTGAATTGCTCTATAGGTGAATGTGTGTGTGTGTGTGTGTGTGTGTGTGTGTGTGTGTGTGTGTGTGTGTGTGTGTGCCCTGCAATGGACTGGTGCCCCGTCCAGGGTGTTACTGTGTGCCTTGCGCCCATTGAAAAGCTGGGATAGGCTCCAGCATTTATTACACATTTATCAAAAGAAAATAATTTGTTAATAGAATAATTGTTTTATTATATCTTTTATTGTGGCTGAAGAGAGCACGCCCGGCTGGCTCAATCAATCAAGCATGAGCCTCTTAATCCCTCTGGGATCAATAAAGTGATCGATCTATCTCATTAACACAGATCAGCTTCGAAAAAGGGGGCGTTTAGGGGCGAAATGTTTTAGAAATACAAGGAAATTCAGGGAATGTAAGAAAATGATGTGCACGGTCTGATCTGTATCTGCAGTGTGTATTAAAAATAGAATGTTATTTATAATCAGACTGGCTTTTAATGATAAATTATAATAAATAATAATAAAATAAGTGATAAATAGTGCAGATGATATAAATAAGATAAGTATTACTATTGGTATTAAAATGTAGTATTTTATTCATATATATCTGTGTGTGACTGAATTCTATTGATACATTATAATAAATAATATAAGTAATATTAAATAAGTAATAAATAGTGCAGATGATAAATAAAATAAATAATAAATATAAAATAATAATAAATGCACTATTAATATTAAAATGTAGGATTTTATTTATATGTAACTGTGGGACTGAATTTTAATTATAAATAATAATAATAAAATAAGTGATAAATAGTGAACATGATAAATAAGATAAATAATACATATAAAATAATAATAAATGCATTATTAATGTTAAAATGTAGGATTTTATTTATATATAACTGTGGGACTGAATTTTAATTTTAAATAATAATAAAATAAGTAATTAATAATGCAGATGATAAATAAGATAAATATTAAATATAAAATAATAATAAATGCATTATTAACATTGAAATGTAGGATATTCACATATAACTGTGTGATGGAATGTTTATGTTTAAATTCGATGACACTGAAGCCTCTACATCACCACTTGGTTACTGTTGCTATGTCAGTCAAGGTTCTACTGTGATGTCATACCTGTAGAAGTGTATAAAAGGCAGCTCGCTGCTGCATTCTCATCATTCTGTGTTTAGACAGCGAAGAGAACAGTTGTGATTATGGATCGTCTGTGGACCTGGTTCCCGACAGGCCGCCGGGGCTCTTACAGCCCCGCCGAGCCGGAGACGCCCAACGTGAACGGGGCTAAAGAGAAGATAACAGGAAAGAAAAAGTGGAGGAATATTTTCAGCAGGGACCGTAAGCCCAAAGATGCAGGAAAGCTGCTGAAGGAGGAGGCTCTGGAGGGCCAAGTGCCCCAGAAAAAAGAAAAGAAAAAGTGGAAGAACATCTTCAGCAGGAACCGTAAGCCCAAAGATGCAGGAAAGCTGCTGAAGGAGGAGGCTCTGGAGGGCCAAGTGCCCCAGCCTGGTGTACTGGAGCTCCACGCTGACACCGAGGCTGGAGCTCTGAAAAACACCAGCCTGCATGAGACCAGGGGTGATACCGAGATGCTCCTGCCTGTGAAGGAGCTCGAACCTGATGCCGAAGCCCTGACTAACACCAGCATGGATGAGACCAGGGGAGATACCGAGATGCTCCTGCCTGTCAGAGAGCTCAAAGCTGAGCCTGAGGTCCCGACTAACACCAGCCTGGATGACACCAGGGGCAACGCTGAGATGCTTCTGCCTGTCAGAGAGCTCGAAGCTGAGCCTGAAGCCCTAAAGGTCCTAATCAAGACCAGCCTGGTTGAGTCTGAGGAGACCGAGCTTCAAAACAAAGAAGACACTGAAGCTGATTTGTTCAGCAAAGATGATGGTATCACCGGAGAACACGGCCGGAGAAAGAAAATCAGGAGAGGAACCCGGGGACGCGGCCGGAAGATAATCTACAAAAAGAAGGATAATAACGGTAAGTAAAAGGAAACAGATCAACATGCGTCCACATACTGAAGCCACTGTGGGATCTGATCTAGCACTCTGATCACTCTTCTTCATTCTGTACTATGGTTTTAGGATCTGAAATAATAAACAAGGTGAATGTTGAAGCTGAGGCTAAAGTCCTGACTAACACCAGCCTGGTTGAGACCAGGGACAACGCTGAGATGCTTCTGCCTATCAGAGAGCTCGAAGCTGAGCCTGAGGTCCTGACTAACACCAGCCTGGTTGAGACCAGGGACAACGCTGAGATGCTTCTGCCTATCAGAGAGCTCGAAGCTGAGCCTGAGGTCCTGACTAACACCAGCCTGGTTGAGACCAGGGACAACGCTGAGATGCTTCTGCCTATCAGAGAGCTCGAAGCTGAGCCTGAGGTCCTGACTAACACCAGCCTGGTTGAGACCAGGGACAACGCTGAGATGCTTCTGCCTATCAGAGAGCTCGAAGCTGAGCCTGAGGTCCTGACTAACACCAGCCTGGTTGAGACCAGGGACAACGCTGAGATGCTTCTGCCTATCAGAGAGCTCGAAGCTGAGCCTGAGGTCCTGACTAACACCAGCCTGGTTGAGACTAGGGACAACGCTGAGATGCTTCTGCCTATCAGAGAGCTCGAAGCTGAGCCTGAGGTCCTGACTAACACCAGCCTGGTTGAGACTAGGGACAACGCTGAGATGCTTCTGACTGTCAGAGAGCTCGAAGCTGAGCCTGAAGCCCTAAAGGATCCGATCAAGACCAGCCTGGATGAGTCTGAGGAGACCGAGCTTCAGAACAGAGAAGACACTGAAGCTGATTTGTTCAGCAAAGATGATGGTATCACCGGAGAACACGGCCGGAGAAAGAAAATCAGGAGAGGAACCCGGGGACGCGGCCGGAAGATAATCTACAAAAAGAAGGATAATAACGGTAAATAAAAGGAAACAAACAGATCAACATGCGTCCACATACTGAAGCCACTGTGGGATCTGATCTAGCACTCTTTTGTTTTAGGATCTGACATAATAAACGAGGTGAATGCTGAAGCAGAAGCTGAAGCTGAGGTCGCTAAGATGAAGAACGTCCACCTTGATGAGAAGGACTCATCTGCTGATCTGCTGAATCCTGATCAAACGCTGGGTGAGGAAAGAAATCAGTGGATAGGTCGAGGTAACCCAGAGGACGGTATGAAACAGAAGAAGAAGATCAGACGAGGCACTCGGGGCCGCGGCCGCAAAATCATCTACAAGAAAGACGCCTCAAAAACAGAAGCGAGTGCTGCAGGTTTTAATCATCAGACCATCGACTATGTGTTATGTGTGCACTAAGAAAACTAATAAAGTAAACAGTAAATGTTGATCTTCTGGTGTCTGTTTTTTTTTTTTAAGTTTTTTTGTTTGTTTAGTTATTTTAGCCACAAAACCACCGACACATTCGTCCTTACAATATCTCTGCACGTCCACAAACTTCTGCTAGTGCACCACTCATTCATTACTCTAACCCCGGCGTCCGCACAGTTAAACTCGTCCAGTGTGGAGAAATCGTTCATGATCAGAAACGCTGGATGAAGCGAAAGCTGCTCGGTGCAGGAATCTGTCTGAAACGTCTGAGTGAAGAAGTGAAGAAGGTCACGCAGGTGCAGCTCATGAATCAGCCGCGACAGTCGAGAATAAATGAAACGTCCTGAAGCGAGTGGTCTCATTCACTCGGCATCTCGTATTTACAAACAGTGAGAGAGACGGGCGGCCGGCGCGCGGCCGAGCATCTCGGAGCGAGGAGATAAGGAAGGTCAGCGAGAGGATCCATCGATCTGTCGAACTCGAGCATCTCTCTTCAGCAGTGTGTGACACATTTGGAGCACGGTGTATTAGTTACACTATATTATCAAAAGTAGGGATGCATCAATACCATTTTTTCCCAACCGAGTACAAGTACATGTATTTTGTACTTGCCGATACCGATACCTATTGGATCAGATATCTGACGTGCTAGAAAACTCGATCGAGCGCTCGGCGAGCCGGTCGGATCGAGTTGTTGGATAGTTCACACTCAGCGATCGAGAGTCGAATTTTGATCGGCGCGCGAACGCCGAGTCGCTCCCGAGCCGGCAAATCTAGCGCCGACCAGCCGCCGAGCGAAAATCAGGGCAAAAATCGTGTAGTGTGAACCAGGCATAACGCAGCAACGTGCACTAGGCTCACGGTATCGGATGTTTAGTATCGGAGCCTCGTTTGCGAGTACGAGTACAAGTTAATGAGCGCGGTATCGGGCAAATACCCGATACCAGTATCGGTACTCATGCATCTCTAATCAAAAGTATTCGCTCGTCTGCCTTCACACGCATGTGAACTTGAGTGACTCCTATCGATACACTCCTCGTCACTTCTTGTGTGTTTTCAGAAAAAAGCGTAGTTTGGAAGACCGGACAGACCCGTCTGAGATCCCTCCTGGTGATGATGGTGTAGTGTGAACTTCACATCATACCACTGTAATACTAATGTTTCTCAAGTTTTAGTGGAGGGGGTTTAAGGAAACATGAATAAATGAATAAATAAATGAATGAACGTTCCAGCAGGAGGAACTCGGCTCGGGCGTAAAGCTCACGCCTCGTGTACGATGTTGGCACCGCAGACAGGTATTACAAAACCTTCTCTGTCCTCGTGTCGTTGTCAATTTCCTCCTGGAACTGGAGTTTGTGCTTCACAATCCTGTCCTGAGGAACCGGTCCATGTTCCACGTTTTCTTCCTCCTCACCCCGTCCTAAACGAGCCCCGCCCGGTCATCGTACGTCTCCTGTTAATTCTCACATTTACTTCTCCAGTCAGGTTCTGTTAGTCTGTGTGTACGGTACACAACCCATACCACACTGTACAGAGGAGAATACACTGATCAGCCATAACATTAAAACCACCTCCTTGTTTCTACACTCACTGTCCATTTTATCAGCTCCACTTACCATATAGAAGCACTTTGTAGTTCTACAATTACTGACTGTAGTCCATCTGTTTCTCTGCATGCTTTGTTAGCCCCCTTTCATGCTGTTCTTCAATGGTCAGGACCCCCACAGGACCCCCCACAGATCAGGTATTATTTGGGTGGTGGATCATTCTCGGCACTGCAGTGACACTGACATGGTGGTGGTGTGTTAGTGTGTGTTGTGCTGGTATGAGTGGATCAGACACAGCAGCGCTGCTGGAGTTTTTAAATACCGTGTCCACTCACTGTCCACTCTATTAGACACTCCTACCTAGTTGGTCCACCTTGTAGATGTAAAGTCAGAGACGATCGCTCATCTATTGCTGCTGTTTGAGTCGGTGGGCAGACACACACACACATTCACCTATAGGGCAATTCAGTGTCTCCAATTAACCTGACTGCATGTTTTTGGATTGTGGGAGGAAACCGGAGCTCTCGGAGAAAACCCACGCAGACACGGGGAGAACATGCAAACTCTCTGCATGCTTTGTTAGCCCCCTTTCATGCTGTTCTTCAATGGTCAGGACCCCCACAGGACCCCCCACAGATCAGGTATTATTTGGGTGGTGGATCATTCTCGGCACTGCAGTGACACTGACATGGTGGTGGTGTGTTAGTGTGTGTTGTGCTGGTATGAGTGGATCAGACACAGCAGCGCTGCTGGAGTTTTTAAATACCGTGTCCACTCACTGTCCACTCTATTAGACACTCCTACCTAGTTGGTCCACCTTGTAGATGTAAAGTCAGAGACGATCGCTCATCTATTGCTGCTGTTTGAGTCGGTCATCTTCTAGACCTTCATCAGTGGTCACAGGACGCTGCCCACGGGGCGCTGTTGGCTGGATATTTTTTTGGTTGGTGGACTATTCTCAGTCCAGCAGGAAAAGTGAGGTGTTTAAAAACTCCAGCAGCGCTGCTGTGTCTGATCCACTCATACCAGCACAACACACACTGACACACCACCACCATGTCAGTGTCACTGCAGTGCTGAGAATGATCCACCACCTAAATAATACCTGCTCTGTGGTGGTCCTGTGGTCCATGTAGAAACAAGGAGGTGGTTTTAATGTTATGGCTGATCGGTGTGTATATATATATATATATATAGGCATAACATTATGACCACCTTCCTAATATTGTTGAAGGTGTGCTGTGGTATCTGGCACCAAGATGTCAGCAGCAGATCCTTTAACTCTTGTAAGTTGTGATGTTTGGCTTTCATGGATCGGACTTGTTTGTCCAGCAAGTCCCACAGATGCTCGATTGGATTGAGATCTGGGGAATCTGGAGGCCAAGTCGACACCTCAAACTGGTTGTTGTGCTCCTCAAACCGTTCCTGAAGCATTTCTGCTTTGTGGCAGGGAGCATCATCCTGCTGAAAGAGGCCACAGCCATCAGGGAACCGTCTCCATGACAGGGTGAACATGGTCCGCAACAATGCTTAGGTAGGTGCTACGTGTCATTCTAAGGTCAGGCACTAATATTAAACAAAAGGCCTGGCTCAAAACCATTAACGTTTCATTTCATTTAAAAGTTAATGGAGTTAAAAGTGGACGTGGTCTTCGCCGCTGTGTAAGGACCCTGGTTAGAAGCCTGAGGTGCATAAGAAGGGGTCATGGACTGCGTACGCGCCGGAGGAAGCACGTGTCAAGTAAATATAACCTCCTTGGATGTGATCGGGGTCTCCAGCAGCTGAAGACTAACTGGCTGCACTAAAAATGGGAAAACGGTAAAAATGCATCAATAAAATAGAGTTGAGGTTCTTCCTCCATGCAGGCTGTTGGAGTTCCTTCGTACCGTGTTTTTACTGGCCCGGCGTTGTGCTAGGTGCCAAAGTTCTGCTGGAACAGGAAAGGACCCTCGCCAAACTCTCGCCTCAAAGTTGGAAGCTGATAATTGATTCTATACATCTGGTAGCGATCGCTGTGGCTAAAAACGTTAAACCCCGGAGACTCTGGGCTTTAAAAAACTGACCGCCTGTTTCTTTAATCTTCTTATTTCATTTTTGGATGCTGTGACCGATTCCTAATGGCTGTCAGACGTGTCGGTAGCCTGACTAATCTACCGTGGTCATTTTGACTCATGCTCAGGTGTTTCTGATACTTGAATCCAGATGCTGTTCGAGTAAACGAAACCAAACCACGTAAATAAGAATAAAAACACAGTACAACACAACACACGTCAGGGTTTAATCACTGTTTTATTCTATACTGTGCTCCTGATCGCTGAGTTGAGAATATTAATTATATAAAAATAGGCTTACAGCTGTATAGCAACAGTTCAGGGAAGGCCAATACCTGTTTCAACATGCCTTAAAGTCGTATTTTGGTACGTGTGGTGTACCACTGTCTTGCTCGGAGTCACGACTTGTGGGATGAATTGGAATGTCACTTGTGAGCCAGGCATCCTCATCCAACAATAGGAAGCAAGGAAGGATAGGAAACGATCAGAACCAGCCGGAACCAGAGATTGGCACCTCGACCACATCACTCCTCCTTTTATAACCATAACATTAAAACCACCTCCTTGTTTCTACACTCACTGTCCATTTTATCAGCTCCACTTACCATATAGAAGCACTTTGTAGTTCTACAATTACTGACTGTAGTCCATCTGTTTCTCTACATGCTTTGTTAGCCCCCTTTCATGCTGTTCTTCAATGGTCAGGACCACCACAGAGCAGGTATTATTTAGGTGGTGGATGATTCTCAGCACTGCAGTGACACTGACATGGTGGTGGTGTGTTAGTGTGTGTTGTGCTGGTATGAGTGGATCAGACACAGCAGCGCTGCTGGAGTTTTTAAATACCGTGTCCACTCACTGTCCACTCTATTAGACACTCCTACCTAGTTGGTCCACCTTGTAGATGTAAAGTCAGAGACGATCGCTCATCTATTGCTGCTGTTTGAGTCGGTGGGCAGACACACACACACATTCACCTATAGGGCAATTCAGTGTCTCCAATTAACCTGACTGCATGTTTTTGGATTGTGGGAGGAAACCGGAGCTCTCGGAGAAAACCCACGCAGACACGGGGAGAACATGCAAACTCCACACAGACCAGACCGCTCCGCCTGGGGATCGAATCCAGGACCTTCTCGCTGTGAGGCGACAGTGCTATCCTCTAAGCCACCGTGCCGCCCCCCAGTGTATTTAAATTATTAGTATTATTAGTACTAGTTTACAGGTTAATCTACAGATTCTACAGCAGGACTTTTCAGTGTAGATTAACTTTGTTGTTTCGTCCTCGTGGAAATTCTCAACATGATGCTTTTTTTGCTTCACTTTACTTTTCCGACCTCAAACCTTTACTTTCCCACTCGCTCTCCAGAGCTGCCAGACTACAATTTCATCCAACACCATGTGAACGGAGCTGAATACCCCCGCAGACGCTCACCACAACCTCCCGGCGGTCTGTAACACGCTATATGGCGGGGTATTAGCGCTACGGTATATCCCGACCACCCGATCCAAAGCCATTATCCTAAAACCAGAGCGTGTAACTGAAAGCTTTTCCTACATGTCAGCATTTCAGCCGAGTGTGAACTCACATCAGCGTCAGCGTTTCTCCTCACCACAGCCGCTCTTACCAGACGGGTTATTAAACACTGGAGCGTGCTAACACACACGGATGCACATTCAACACTCACGTATGTCGAAAAAATAGTTTGTAAACATTTGAATCACTTACGTCAGTTAATGTGGGTCTAAATTCTACAATTCTGATTTATTAATTATCCTCAAAGGACAAGTTTTTAGTTAAATTGAGTTTGCATGTTCTCCTCGTGTCTGTGTGGGTTTCCTCCGGGAGCTCCGGTTTCCTCCCACACTCACTTTCTCACTCACTGTCTTAACCACTTATCCAATTATGGTCGTGGGGGGGAGGGGTGCTGGAGCCTATCCAAGCTTTTCAATGGGCGCAAGGCACACAGTAACACCCTGGCTGGGGCGCCAGTCCATCGCAGGGCACACACACAGACACCCATTCACCTATAGGGCAATTCAGTGTCTCCAGTTATCCTGACTGCATGTTTTTGGACTGTGGGAGGAAACCGGAGCTCCCGGAGGAAACCCACACAGACACAGGGAGAACATGCAAACTTAAAACAGATAGAACTCTGACTGGTCCACCTGGGAACCGAACCCAGGACCTTCTTGCTGTGAGGCGACCGTTACTTCCCACTAAGCCACCATGCCACTTCTTTTCACCAGCCAGGGAGAGTCAGGCACTCACACCACCGATCAGTCATCATCCTTCCCCCTACAGCCACACAGCTAATCGTGTGTCTGTGTAGGAGCTCGACCGGCTGATAGCACAGCTGAGATTTGAACTCAGTGAACTAGAGGTTTGAGATATCGGCACTGGTGGGCTAGTGTGTTTTACAGAAATGTTGGGAGTCCATCCTGGTCAGAAAAACTTCACCACTCTTTGCATGACTGACCACTGTTCCATATTTCCACAACCAGGTGATAAAGGGTTTCCAGGTGGAGCGGTCTGGCTTCTTTCTTTATAAAGTTTGCATGTTCTCCCCGTGTCTGTGTGTAAGTGAGGTGAACTGAAGATACAAAATTGTCCATGACTGTGTTTGATATTAAACTTGTGAACTGATGAATCTTGTGTAATGAGTAACTACCTGCTCTGTCAGGAATGTAACCAAAGTGTAAAACATGACGTTAAAATCCTAATAAATAAATAAACAAATAAATAATAAATATTCTTTACAGTTTAACTCTGTTTGTTTTGATGCGATGCAACAGTCTGCAGCCTCTCCGTTTAAATCTGCACTCGCTTTTACGCAGCTTTGATGAATGAAGACCTTTGTGAGTGTTTATTTTTTCTCCAAATGTCAGCCCGGCACTTTCCATCACCCTCCGAAGCGCTGAACTACTTTTCCCCGAAGAGATCCACAGATACACTTTCCATGCGCCGCTTCCATTTACTGCAGCGTAGAGCTTTTCCCGAAGCCCCGGTGCATTTCAGAGCCGCAATCGAAGCCTGAACAGCTGAACGGTGGCCAGTTATCTGTCTGTACGGCTCAGGGAGGGACTGCCAAGCGCCGAGGGGATCGCTCCAGAACCGGGATCACGGAATTAACGGAGGTGGAACAGACAGCTTCCACAGGAGGAGGAAAGTGGGAGCACTCATCGGGTCTGAAGAAGTCTTCACGGACGTCCTGCCAGGCGGTTTATTTAGGGGTCGATTTTAGAAGTTCGACGCAATTTGTCGGCTTTTCCTGGCGTGTAAGATCCTCCAGGTTCCACCCGTCAGTGTTCATCCATCCGTGATGAGAAACTACCTCGTTACCTAACAGGATCATTGTGAGGAGCAAATGAGCATCATTTTTTTAATTATGTAAAAAGGTAACACGTGTACGGATATATTTATTCATCTCTTCCATACGAGACTGGGATATGGCGTGAACGCGTTGGTGCACGGCCTAGCCTTTAGTCATCTGCAATATTTTCTCATGAAGCTTTCCAGTCTCTGTGTGTTTGTTTATTTCTCTGAACATGGTGCCACCGGACAATCAGAACGTCTAGAGTGGTGAGTCACATGACGTGTAGGTGGCGAGAACATGCTAAACCACATTCCTGAAGTATGGCGTACGAGCCCCAGAGAACTACAGAGGGACCCGTACATACCACCTAATCCTAACGCTACACGCCAACCCATATACAGTAGGTATTTGGTTTAGGTCAGGGATGTCCTCTGGGTGGCGCTATCACATCGAACAAATCTAAATCTCTCCCCGTCTTCCTTCCCCGACTCAAAACCTGAACGTTCCCCAGTTTTTGGATAAACGCGGCGGCTCCAGAGAAACGTAAACTAGACGCCGAACGCTGGTCAGGTCACCAGTCCATCACAGGGCAAACACACACACCTACACACACTTGTACTTAGGGGGGGACGTAGTATCTTTAATAGTCCAGTCTGCAAGTCTTTGGACCGCACACAGACACTAGGAGAACATGCAAACTCATAAAGAAAGGACCCAAACCGCTCTACATGGGAATCAAACCCAGGACCTTCTTGCCGTTTTAGCACCAATTCATCCTTTAGGGGTCGCTGTGGGTCCAGTTCCCTGGCCGAAAGGTAGGAAACACCCTGGACAGGTCGCCAGTCCATCACAGGGCAAACACACTTACACACACTTGTTCTTAGGGGGGACGTAGTATCTCCAATTGTCCAATCTGCAAGTCTTTTGACTGCCTATAGACACGAGGAGAACATGCAAACTCCATAAAGAAAGGACCCAAACTGATCTACATGGGAATCAAACCCAGGACCTTCTTGCTGTGAGGCGACAGTGCTACCCACCGAGCCACCGTGCAGCCCAAAATGTGTTTATATTTACAAAATACAGTGAAGTTTGGCAGTAAAATAATCATAAAGTGTCCCAACTTTCTTTTCATTTATTCATTCCTTCATTGTTTGTTTTACCACCAATTCATCCTTTAGGGGGTCGCTGTGGGTCCGATTTACTGGCCGACAGGTAGGAAACACCCTGGACAGGTCGCTAGTCCATCACAGAGCAAACACACCTACACACACTCATACCTAGGGGACTTTAGTGTCTCCAATTGTCCGGATTGCAAGTCTTTGGACTGCCTATAGACACAAGGAGAACATGCAAACTCCATAAAGAAAAGACCCAAACGGCTCCACCTGGGAATCGAACCCAGGACCCACCGAGACATCATCCCACTCTAAATATTGTATAAATGTTAATATTTACAAAATACAGTGAAGTTGTGCTGAAAAATGATCAACAGATCACAGATTCTTATTATTTAATTCCATAAAATGTCCCAACTTTTTTCGAAAGTGGGATTTGAACATATCCCATACAATGTTTGTAAACATTTAAATGTAACTGGGTCTTTTTTTTTAATCTGACTGTTTGGTATAAAGCGATCATTGCCCAAAACTTCACCCAAAGCTCCCAGCGTTCTTCCCCTCTACAGCTCCACTGGTTCTCTGGTACAGTTCTGAGCAGTCCTTCGTTAGATTAATTTTTCAGACCACTAACACATCTGTACCAGCTGTGACCTTCCCCGATCAAGCAGCTCCGTCTGAGACTGTCGACAGGGACTCATGATTTTAGAAAGTGGGTCAGGAAGACTGATTGAGAGATCAGGTGTCGTGTCTGAGCTTCCTGAAGGTGAGCAGGTCCGAGTGAGACGTGTTCCTGGATCAGAATCCACCTTCTGTTCCTGGAAGAACGTTCCTCACGTCCATTCCTCGCCGTTTGATGTCATCCTTTCATCTGAAAATCCCCTCCAGCTTCACCGGGGTGTAAATCAACGCCAAAAGTTCAACTCTGTTCCGAAGATACACAACATGTGGACTAAAGTTTTGGGACGCGTTTCTAATTATTAAATTCACATGTTACAGTCACTGTGATCGCTAACAGGTGAAATAAATCAATTATATCAACAGTTTAGGTCATTTTCACAAAAAAAAAATCCTAATTTTCTGTTTGGTTTAAAGAAACTCCAGCACAGAGCCCTGATCTCAGCCCCACTCAACAGCTCTGGGATGAACCAGAACATCAACTGAGGCTTTCTGACCAACCAACCAATCAGAAATCAGCTATTTTGACTAGTCATGACCAACACATTCACTCACTCATTCACCTACATATTCATTCATTCACTCACTCAATCACTCACTCATTAAAATACTTACACAGTCACTTACTCAATTACTCACTCATTCACTTACACTGTTACTTATTCATTTAATTCATTCACCGAGTCGATCACTCATTCACTCACTCATTCACTCATACATTTACCTACACATTCACTCATTAATATACTTCCACATTCTGCCAATCACTCATTCACTTACACATTCACTTACACATTTACTCACTCATTCACTCACTCATTCACTTACACCTTTACTCATTAATATACTTCCACGTTCTCCCAATCACTCATTCATTCACTTACACATTTATTCTTTCATTCATTCACTTACACAGTCACTTATTTATTCACTTACATATTCAATCACTCATTTACTTACACATTCATTCATTCACCTACACAATCACTCATTCATTCACTTACACATTTATTCATTCATTCACCTACTCATTCACTTCCACCTTCACTCATTAATATACTCACACACTAAGCCATTAATTTACTCATTCACACATTCACTCATTCACTCACTCATTTATAGTCACCTACACATTCACTCATTAATATACTTCCACATTCTCCTAAACAATCACTTATTCACTTATACATTGACTCACTCAATCACTCATTCATTCACTCACACATTCACCTACACATTCACTCATTCACTTACACATTCATTCACTCATTCACTTACACATTCACTTACACATTCAGTCATTAATATATTCACACCTTTATTCATTGGAACACCAGCTAATGCTTTTTAGACCAACATAAGCGCCCAGCCGTACAAATGTTGTCATCTTTTGACTAAACAGGCACAAATTCCCACAGACATACTTTAAAGTCTTATGAGAAGCTTCTCACACATGTGGCTGTTGCAAAAGCTGGAAAGGTCACTGTATTTAACATCATTTGTTTTTGTAATTAGATGTCCGACAAGCTCATGTTCTGGTGTCAGAATACTTTTGGCTGTACAGTGTAACTCCAGTCTGGACTGTAACTGATTACTGTGTGTTTATTAAAGACAGAAAATGAAGTTCAGGAGTCTGGAGGAATGTGTTTGTTATGATCTGGATGAAGATCAGAGCTCATGGTTCTGAGTAATTAATGCACAGATCCAGGTAATTCCGAAGGTAGTTTCTGTTTCCCGGTAAGAACCGAACGTGGTTGGATTTGGAAGAAGATTAAAGCTCTGATGGACGTACTTCACACCGCGTTCTGTTGAGAATTGTTTTTATTTGTTAACGGAGCCGTTTTTAAGAGGAAGATCGATAATGAAAGAAATGTGAGCAGAAATGTGAGCAGAAATATGAGCAGACACCTCTGAGTAGAAGCAGGAGTGCTGGAAAGATGAGAGGAAGGAAATGAAAATAATAAGATGCTCCTGGTATCTGCTGATGATGGATCTGAGCAGCCGGTCCGACCGCCCGCCCGTTATGGATGAGGAACTCGATGGAGGAACAGACGCAGGTTCTCAGGAAACTATTTACTGGATATGAAACATTTTTGTGATTCCTGGTTCTGTTAAAAATTAACTTTAGGAACATTTCTGAATAATAAAAACACTTGTTATGAAATTCAAGGGTCGGGTAGTTTTTTTTTTTTTACAGTCTGAACAATGAGATGCTCCATCGATCTTGTCTGTCTCGCAGTGGACATTCCAAATCATCCCAACGATGTTCAGTGAGGTTCAGATTGTGTCCGGTCAGCTTTACACAGTTTTCACACGGGCCAGCCTTCGCTCCCCACGTGCATCAATGAGCCTTGGCCGCCCATGACCCTGTCGCCGGTTTACCACTGTTCCTTCCTTGCACCACTTTTGATAGATGCTGACCCCTGCACACTGGGAACACCCCACAAGAGCTGCAGTTTTGGAGATGCTCTGACCCAGTCATCTAGCCATCACAATCTGGCCCTCGTCAAACTCACCCAGATCCTCACGCTCGCCCATTTTTCCTGCTTCTAACATCAACTCTGAGGATAAAATGTTCACCTGCTGCCTAATATACCCCCCACTAACAGGTGCCGTGATGAATAGATAATCAGTGTTATTCACTTCACCTGTCAGCGGTCATAATGTTATGCCTAGTTGGTGTATTTAACCGTAAACAAATGAATAGCATCAAATCTCAGCTCTGCTATCAGCCGGCCGGGCACCCGCACAGACATACGATTGGCTGATTGGCTGTGGGTCTGTAAGGGGAGGGATAACCACTAACAAAGGGTTTCATTTTACTGGTGTAGGTGCGACCTCTGCTGACGGGTCGAGATACCTGTATGGGCGGATGATCACGGATGGCAGTGCGTGACTCTCCACGCGTGATACTGCCCTCTGAGTGACCCCGCCTTACACATTCACCTAAACAATCACTTATTCACTTACATTCACTCATTAATATACTTACACATTCATTCATTCATTGGAACATCAGCCGAGACTTTCTTGACCAACATCATTGCCCAGCCATACAGATTCCCACAGACATACTAGTCAACACTAGTCTTGTGTTCAATATGTTCTGAATTAAAGCAAAATTACAAAAATAATCAAAGAAAATAGGAAATAATGGTCATTATAAAAGGTTTTGTATTTTTAAAACCCTATTTGGATGAATGTGAGTGTAGTATTTGAGCCACGCCCTTTTGCAAAATATCAGTCCCAATATCACATTCAAAATCTTCTTAAAAACCCTTTCTTCCCTTCTATAGCCAGAAATGGGGGTTAAAATTGGATGTCCAACAAGCTCAGTTAGGTGTCTAACTGACCTCATCCCTGACCTCAGCCTCAATCACGTCTGTGTAGGCGCTCTGACAGCTGATAGCACTGCTAATATTCAAACCTGGACCTCTGAGGTGGTGGGCCTCAGAGATTAGTAAAGAAATAATGCATAAACTAGCTGACTGTACACCTCCCCATCCAACCCTCCACTACCCTTAGACATGGGCAATCATGTCAGTATATACTGTAGGTGCCTGACAGGCTGATAGCACTCCCAAAAATAACAGAGAGTAGAGAGTAACCAATGGAAGAGACAAAACATCCGCAGCCACAACGGAGAAGGTGGACAGAAAGTGGACAGCGCAGAAATAAAAAACTGCAGAAGACTTATTGTGCCAGTTTTGGCGCGGGCGTTTCCTCTATGCCCACGGCTCCAGCAGTTTCCAATTCATGTCAAACCTGCTTTCATTGATTCTTAGATTACATCTGGCCATTCAGACAAATTTCCTCCCAGTAAAAGGTCAGCTTGGGTTTTTATTCCCCATCACGCCAGAGGAACAACCGTCCTGCCAAATTTCTACTTATTTCTGACAGGCGCTCAGTGGAGGCGCTTTGGTTCATGGCTAAATCTTAAATCTGATTTAATTTAACCCCCCGTGCATCAGAGTCCCAAAAATGAACTCATAAACGTCCACTGTGACCACTGATGAAGGTCTAGAAGATGACCGACTCAAACAGCAGCAGTAGATGAGCGATCTGGTGGACCAACTAGGTAGGAGTGTCTAATAGAGTGGACAGTGAGTGGACACGGTATTTAAAATCTCCAGCAGCACCGCTGTGTCTGATCCACTCATACCAGCACAACACACACTAACACACCACCACCATGTCAGTGTCACTGCAATGCTGAGAATGATCCACCACCTAAATAATGCCTGCTCTGTGGTGGTCCTGTGGGGGTCCTGACCATTGAAGAACAGCATGTAGAGAAACAGATGGACTACAGTCAGTAATTGTAGAACTACAAAGTGCTTCTATATGGTAAGTGGAGCTGATAAAATGGACAGTGAGTGTAGAAACAGGGAGGTGGTTTTAATGTTATGGCTGGTGTATATTCTTGACTGATTTAACACTGAACACAAGTGCAAAAAAATCCTGGAAAAGCAGTATTGTGACAACAAACAGCACGTTTTTCAGATCCGGAGAAGCCGCTAAGTGTTAAATTATTTTTCCACAGACGTCAGTGTGAGAGCTTTATCATGTCCAGTCCTCACTAAAATCCTTCTGTTTATATATAAAAGTAAGTTCTTATCAATCGTACATTTTATTCTGCTTTGTTTGGCCCCCGACCAGAATTTGAATGGATCTAAAGCTCCCCAGGTTTTCACACTCACCTAGTAAAGTGTTCTCGCTCAGATACGAGAGAGACGTAAAGAACCGGTACTGAACACCGGGAATAATCAGAACATTCATCTACTCAAAATATTTCGATCCAAACGGAAAATCCATTTAGATTATAAACCCAGGTGGTTCAAAAATGCTGTTATTTTATAATTTTTATCATTAAACTCCAAAAATAATACATCAGGCTTTCATACATCAAGTTTCATTACCCAGAATGCCCAACCTGAAATCTATTATGGTCTGTGTCCAGAAAAGCCTACTACATACTGCATACTGCATACTGCACTCAGTATATACTACATACTGCATACTGCACTCAGTATATACTACATACTGCATACTGCACTCAGTATATACTACATACTGCACTCGGTATATACTACATACTGCATACTGCACTCAGTATATACTACATACTGCACTCGGTATATACTATATACTGCATACTGCACTCAGTATATACTGCATACTGCATACTGCACTCGGTATATACTACATACTGCACTCAGTATATACTACATACTACATACTGCACTCAGTATATACTACATACTGCACTCGGTATATACTACATACTGCACCCAGTATATACTACATACTGCACTCGGTATATACTACATACTGCATACTGCACTCAGTATATACTACATACTGCACTCGGTATATACTATATACTGCATACTGCACTCAGTATATACTACATACTGCACTCGGTATATACTACATACTGCACTCGGTATATACTACATACTGCATACTGCACTCAGTATATACTACATACTGCACTCGGTATATACTACATACTGCACTCAGTATATACTACATACTGCACTCAGTATATACTACATACTGCACTCGGTATATACTACATACTGCATACTGCACTCAGTATATACTACATACTGCACTCGGTATATACTACATACTGCATACTGCACTCAGTATATACTACATACTGCACTCGGTATATACTACATACTGCATACTGCACTCAGTATATACTACATACTGCACTCGGTATATACTACATACTGCATACTGCACTCAGTATATACTACATACTGCACTCGGTATATACTACATACTGCACTCGGTATATACTACATACTGCATACTGCACTCAGTATATACTACATACTTCACTCGGTATATACTATATACTGCATACTGCACTCAGTATATACTACATACTGCACTCGGTATACACTACATACTGCATACTGCACTCAGTATATACTACATACTGCACTCGGTATACACTACATACTGCATACTGCACTCAGTATATACTACATACTGCACTCGGTATATACTACATACTGCATACTGCACTCAGTATATACTACATACTGCACTCGGTATATACTACATACTGCATACTGCACTCAGTATATACTACATACTGCACTCGGTATATACTACATACTGCATACTGCACTCAGTATATACTACATACTGCACTCGGTATATACTACATACTGCATACTGCACTCAGTATATACTACATACTGCACTCGGTATATACTACATACTGCACTCGGTATATACTACATACTGCATACTGCACTCAGTATATACTACATACTTCACTCGGTATATACTATATACTGCATACTGCACTCAGTATATACTACATACTGCACTCGGTATACACTACATACTGCATACTGCACTCAGTATATACTACATACTTCACTCGGTATATACTATATACTGCATACTGCACTCAGTATATACTGCATACTGCACTCAGTATATACTACATACTGCACTCAGTATATACTACATACTACATACTGCACTCAGTATATACTACATACTGCATACTGCACTCAGTATATACTACATACTTCACTCGGTATATACTACATACTGCATACTACACTCAGTATATACTACATACTGCATACTGCATACAAACAAGAGTTACGACCAGTTCACAGTGAGCTGTACCCAAACGTTTGTCCATGTAATGAGCTATGAGGGACTGTTTTAGTGAAGAACCCCCCTCTGTACCTCATCCTGACCCCACGAGTGGCTCCGTGGAGGCGAAGATGAATCACTGTTTTTTTTTTAGCATGTGCGGGATGACTGCTTTCTTCCTGATCTTTTTTCCACCTGTTCTCTGAAAGCTCGATTCATGAGCAACAAGCCGTTCATCATAAAGCACGCGGCAAATGTGATTAGCAGAGCCTCGAACCGGCAGCCAGCTTCACCGGAGCGATGACTAAACATCACATAACGGGCTCTGTACTGCGAGGAACAACGAGGATTCAATCACAGGTCATTCTGAGGTGTGTGTCCACCTAACATCTACAACATGTTATAAATGTACGTGGTTATAAGCATAAAAAATGGCCAAGAGTATGTGGACACCTGATCATGAGCTTGCTAGTCATAAAAAGTATTGGGGCCCCCCCCTTTTTATTTTTGAATTCATGTGTTTCAGCCACAACAATCACTAACAGGTGTAATACCTGTAAATCAGTTATATAAAGGAATTGTACACTTACAAATTTGCAACAACAGTTTAGGGAAGGTCCTTTCCTGTTCCAGCCTGAGCACGCTCTATAAAAACATGAAGTAAAGCTCTGACCTCAGCACCATTCAACAGCTCCGGGATGAACCGGAACATCAACTGAGGCTTTCCTGACCAGCATCAGTGCCCAGCCTTGCAAACACTGTCATTTTTTGACTAAATTGGTGGGCGGCACGGTGGCTCGGTGGGTAGCAAGAAGGTCCTGGGTTCGATCCCCAGGCGGGGCGGTCCGGGTCCTTTCTGTGTGGAGTTTGCTTGTTCTCCCCGTGTCTGTGTGGGTTTCCTCCAGGAGCTCCGGTTTCCTTCCACAGTCCAAAAACATGAAGTCAGGTTAATTGGAGACACTGAATTGCCCTATAGGTGAATGGGGGTGTGTGTGTGTGTGTGTGTGTCTGCGCTACAATGGACTGGCGCCCCGTCCAGGGTGTAACTGTGTGCCCTGCACCCATTGAAAAGCTGGGATAGGCTCCAGCACTTAAAAACTGCTGCTATTAAAAGACCCGCTGAAGCAGAACATACAGGTGGTCCTATATTCACCCAAAAACGCCCTCGTTTATCCCCTCTATGCCCCCGTTTGGGGTGATGTTGTGTGGATTGATGACAAAAGTGGAGCTTTATGGAGGACGGAGGTTCCATTACGTTCCGTTTAAAGCTGCCACAACATTCCACAATGAGAAGATCATTCCTGCACTTACAGTTAAACACGGTGACGCCACGCGGGCGAATACAAGCGGTTCTGCTAAAACCAGTCAGGCGAAAATTCTCCACAGAGCGGGTTAGCACGACGAGGTATTAAGTTTAGGACGGGAAGGACGGGGGGGGGGGGGGGGGGGGGGGTTAGGGTTAGGGTTAGGGTTAGGTGTTATTTTGTCTTCTTTTAATAAATAATACTAATTCATTGTAACTGTTGTTTTATACTGTTAATTATTACTCATCCAGTATTTAATATTTATAAATACACATAAACATTAACTTATGTTAGGTGTAATTTTTTATTTTCATGAGTGTCATTTTTTATCTTTACCTTTAGAGTGTAATTTTTTATCTTATTTTTCAGTGTAATTTTTTATCTTTATTTTGCAGTGTTATTTTTCATTTTTAAGTGTCATTTTTTTATCTTAATTTCTAAGAGTGTAATTTTTTATCTTTATTTTTAAGAGAAGCATCTCCACAATTAAGAAGCATAAGGAAACAATAAAGTAAAGCTAAAGTGCAGCTTTTATTGTAGTTTTTATTGATTTTTTACTGTTTTTAATTGTATTTCAGTGTTTATATATTATATTTTCGGTGTATAAGTATCAAAAACAACCTATTTTACACTAGACTAAAATATATGCAGCTCCAGGATCATGGGCATATTAACAGGTTTCCCAAACATCCTTATGGGAAAAATGATTCAACGACTTTAAAACTCGACACCACTCCCAGAACCGACTGACGTTGAGTTTCAAGGTACCGCTGTGTTATGTTATTTTTTACGACAGTTTTATGCTGCTCAGTGTTGCCGGTCGTGAGTCCGGGACACCTGTCCTTTGCGGGACTTTGGGAATCCCCACCTCAGACACAGCCAATCATGTCTGTATGTTTGTGTTTGGTCACTATCACTGCTGGATCCCAGCAGTAGTGGGTTAGTGGGTTAGTGAGATGGAATCAATGCCCCGATTATTATTATTATTATTATTATTATTATTATTATTATTATTATTATTATTATTATTATTATTATTACAGCATGTTGATGCCTGGGATGTGAGCTGAACGGATGGAACTCACTGGTTTGCTAAAATCTTGAAACAATTAAAACTCTCTCTCTCTCGCTCTCTCTCTCTTTTTTTTCCTCCTGCTCTCTCAGCCGAGCTGAAGCTGAAATATGATTTGAGTTTTAATTGCACGCAAACATTTTATAAGCGATTATTTATGATGTGTATTTCCAGTCTCTGAGAGGAACATGATGTCAGGGGGAATGATGTCCTCAGAGAAGCTGAAGCTGGAGACGTTATTCCAACTGAAGACCTCGGTCAAGCAGAAGGAGACCGAAGCCAAGAGCAGGAATAAAGATAAAACCTTTCTCACTTTTATGACTTCAAACACACTCGTAAGTCAGACAGACGAAATAAAGATTGGGAAATCTGCGGGGCGCTTAAATCAACGTTTCCATTATTCAGGAGTGAATTACATCGTGATGCTGGACGTGAGATAATAAAGACATGACACAGTAATACACGTCAGACTCAGCACGCTGGTGTGGACTGGATTTATTATGTTTATAAAATGATTGATTATTTAAAGGTTTTATGTTAATATTTTACGTCTTTACTTTACTTCACAAAAACCTTTTCAGGATTTCCTTTTTTTATTTATTTAATTATTTTTAGTTATTGGACACCTTACGCTACATTATGCAATAAAAACAAGAATATGTGATGTAAACAGCACTGTCACCTCACAGTAAGAAGGTCATGGGTTCGTTCCCCAGATTGGGTGGTCCGGGTCATTTCTCTGTGATGTTTGCATGTTCTCCCCGTGTCTGTGTGGGTTTCCTCCAGGTGATCCGGTTTCCCTCCACAGTACAATGACATGCAGTCAGGACAATTAAAGATACTAAATAAGTCCCCTTAGATGAGTGTGTGTGTGTGTGTGTGTGTGTGTGTGTGTGTGTGTGTGTGTGTGTGTGTGTGTGTGTGTTGACCTGTGATGGACTGGCGCCACTGCAACCCTTAATAGGATAAAGTGGTGGTAAAATAATCTATAAGGTATCTGTCTGTCTATCTATCTATCTACCTATCTATCTATCTATCTATCTATCTATCTATCTATCTATCTATCTATCTATCTATCTATCTATCTATCTATCTATCTATCTATCTATCTATCTATCTATCTATCTATCTGTCTGTCTGTCTTTCAGTCTGTCTGTCTATCTAGCTAACTGTCTGTCTATCTATCTATCTGTCTGTCTATTTATTTGCCAGTCTGTCTATCTGTCTGTCTTTCTGTCTGTCTATCTATCTGTCAGTCTGTCTGTCTATCTGTCTGTCTGTTTATCTGTCTAACCAATTATCTATCTATCTATCTATCTATCTATCTATCTATCTGTCTGTCTGTCTGTCTGTCTGTCTGTCTGTCTGTCTGTCTGTCTGTCTGTCTGTCTGTCTATCTATCTGTCTATCTGTCTATGTCTATATGTCTGTCTGTCTATCTGTCGATCTCTCCATCTATTTATATATACATTTGTCTGTCTGTCTGTCTGTCTGTCTGTCTGTCTAACTATTTATCTGTCTATCTATCTATCTATCTATCTATCTATCTATCTATCTATCTATCTATCTATCTATCTATCTATCTATCTATCTATCTATCTATCTATATCTGTCTGTCTGTCTGTCTGTCTGTCTGTCTGCCTGCCTGCCTGCCTGCCTGCCTGCCTGCCTGCCTGTCTGTCTGTCTATCTATCTATCTATCTATCTATCTATCTATCTATCTATCTATCTATCTATCTATCTATCTATCTATCTATCTATCTATCTATCTATCTATCTATCTATCTACCTGTATGTCTTTATCTGTATGTCTGTCTGTCTATCTATTTGTCAATTTGTCTGTCTGTCTGTTTAACCATCTACCGTGCTTAATATTGCAAAAAGATTTGATGTAGGAAAAGCCAGAGGTCACTGTAGAATGTGTGTGAGCTCAAACAGCACTGCATGAGAAACCGTCACACTACTGAGATAAATAAATATAAATATAATCACATGAGCTTGAGACTACTTCAGAAAACAGTTATCAGTTATTGGCTGCTGCATCAGGAAATGCAACACTCAGTCAGGACAGAGGCGTGTTTAGCACCATGTTTTATCACCTTTTTATTAATGAGACTTTTAATGGTTCAGGAACTGATGATGCTAAATGTTGCAGTTTTTTAATAGATATAAGACAGACGTGGACTGCAGGCAGGCCGGTCAAGCATATACAGTGCCTTGCAAAAGTATTCGGCCCCCTTGAACTTTTCAACCTTTTGCCACATTTCAGGCTTCAAACATAACGATATGAAATTGTAATTTTTTGTGAAGAATCAACAACAAGTGGGACACAATCGTGAAGTGGAACGAAATTTATTGGATATTTTAAACTTTTTTTAGAAATAAAAAACTAAAAAGTGGGGCGTGCAATATTATTCAGCCCCTTTACTTTCAGTGCAGCAAACTCACTCCAGAAGTTCAGTGAGGATCTCTGAATGATCCAATGTTGACCTAAATGACTGATGGTGATAAATAGAATCCACCTGTGTGTAATCAAGTCTCCGTATAAATGCACCTGCTCTGTGATAGTCTCAGAGTTCTGTTTAAAGCGCAGAGAGCATCATGAAGACCAAGGAACACACCAGGCAGGTCCGAGATACTGTTGTGGAGAAGTTTAAAGCCGGATTTGGATACAAAAAGATTTCCCAAGCTTTAAACATCTCAAGGAGCACTGTGCAAGCGATCATATTGAAATGAAAGGAGTATCAGACCACTGCAAATCTACCAAGACCCGGCCGTCCCTCTAAACTTTCAGCTCAAACAAGGAGAAGACTGATCAGAGATGCAGCCAAGAGGCCCATGATCACTCTGAATGAACTGCAGAGATCTACAGCTGAGGTGGGAGACTCTGTCCATAGGACACAATCAGTCGTACACTGCACAAATCTGGCCTTTATGGAAGAGTGGCAAGAAGAAAGCCATTTCTCAAAGATATCCATAAAAAGTCACCTGGGAGACACACCAAACATGTGGAAGAAGGTGCTCTGGTCAGATGAAACCAAAATTGAACTTTTTGGCCACAATGCAAAACGTTATGTTTGGCGTAAAAGCAACACAGCTCATCACCCTGAACACACCATCCCCACTGTCAAACATGGTGGTGGCAGCATCATGGTTTGGGCCTGCTTTTCTTCAGCAGGGACAGGGAAGATGGTTAAAATTGATGGGAAGATGGATGGAGCCAAATACAGGACCATTCTGGAAGAAAACCTGTTGCAGTCTGCAAAAGACCTGAGACTGGGACGGAGATTTATCTTCCAACGAGACAATGAACCAAAACATAAAGCAAAATCTACAATGGAATGGTTCACAAATAAACGTATCCAGGTGTTAGAATGGCCAAGTCAAAGTCCAGACCTGAATCCCATCGAGAATCTGTGGAAAGAGCTGAAAACTGCTGTTCACAAACGCTCTCCATCCAACCTCACTGAGCTCGAGCTGTTTTGCAAGGAAGAATGGGCAAAAATTTCTGTCTCTCGATGTGCAAAACTGATAGAGACATACCCCAAGCGACTTGCAGCTGTAATCGCAGCAAAAGGTGGCGCTACAAAGTATTAACGCAAGGGGGCCGAATAATATTGCACGCCCCACTTTTCAGTTTTTTATTTCTAAAAAAAGTTTAAAATATCCAATAAATTTCGTTCCACTTCACGATTGTGTCCCACTTGTTGTTGATTCTTCACAAAAAATTACAATTTCATATCGTTATGTTTGAAGCCTGAAATGTGGCAAAAGGTTGAAAAGTTCAAGGGGGCCGAATACTTTTGCAAGGCACTGTAGATGTAAAATATTACTAGTACATCATGTTGGTGTGTCTGCAGCTGTCCCTTTGTTGGCATGGGGGAAACAGATGTGCCAAAGGAAAACAGATGCTCCAGATGCAGACGTGATCTCTAGCTATAAAAATAAATGATATCTACATTTAATCAGGTTTACTGCAGTACAGGTGCTGAGCACGGTCATCCTGTCTCCAAATGTCATGACTCAGCATTCCAAACATGCTAATTAGCCATTAGCACAATAAAAGTTACCCCTATTATGCTCCTAATCACACACACACACACACACAAAATAACAAAACAAATAATGACCGGCGGAAAAGCTGAAGTGTAAACGGAGCAGCGTAGCATGGATTTGGGCGGGAGCCCCGCGTGTCGTACAGGGACATTACAGAAGAATGTGGGAACTAAATGAAAGACACCGAACTGACCACATCAAACCTCATAAAGCATCTGAAACTCACCCGCATTAGCTTGTTTAGTTTACACTAACCGCTCAGCCGTCACTCCTGCTTTATAAAACCCAGCTACTTTCCATCTCTGTAACCTCAGCTCACCCGCCTCGACTCGGTTACTGAACGCCTGACCGGTGATGTGAAGCCAGAGAAGAAAAGAAGGACGTGATGTAAACATACCGTTATATGTGTTGTGTTTTAAACCTGAACTTATTAATACGTTGTTTATTTTTATGCTACATTTAACGTTTATGCTTCGTATATGTTATATTGATTCATGACTCGATTTGGACTTTAGCCTAATGACTCGTGACTTGACCTGGACTCTATTCTAAAGATGTGTGACTTGACTTAGACTTAAGCCTAAAGATTCGTGACTTGACTTGGACTCTATAGCCTAAATACTAGTAACTTAACTTGGACTCTAGTCTAAAGACTCACAACTTACTTGGACTTTGTGCTAAAGACCTGTGACTTGACTTAGACTTAAGCCATAAGATTTGTTTCTTGACTTGGACTCTAGTTTAAAGACTCTAGCCTAAAGATTTGTGACTTAAATATGACTTTATACTCTAAATACTCATAACTAACTTGGACTCTTGCCTGAGGACTCATGACTGACTTGGCCTCTAGACTCTAGCCTAAAGACTTGTGTCCTGACTTAGACCTAAGACTTAGACCTAAAGATTTATGACATGACTTGGACTATGTACCTAGTCTAATTACTTGTCACTTGACTTGGACTCTATAGCCTAATTACTTGTGACTTGACTTAGACTAAAGCCAAAAGATTTGTGACTTGACTTGGACTCTAGTCAAAAGACTCATAACTGACTCGGACTCTCGCCTGAAGACTCGTGACTTGACTTGGACTCTAGCCTTAAAGTGTGTGACTTGATTTGGACTATCCTAAAGACTCATGACTGAATTGGACTCTCGCCTGGATACTTGGACTCCAGCCTAAAGACTTGTGACCTGACTTGGATTCCAGCCCAAAGACTCGTGACTAACTTGGACTCCAGCCCAAAGACTCGTGACTGACTTGGATTCTTGCCTAATGACTCGTGACTTGACCTGGACTCTATTCTAAAGATGTGTGACTTCACTTGGACTCTATAGCCTAAAAATTTGTGACTTAAATCTGGCTCTATAGCCTAAAGACTCGTGACTTGACCTGGACTCTATTCTAAAGACTCGTGACTTGACGACTTGAAGATTTGTGACTCGTGAACACCTCTGCCTCGTTCTGGACTGTAGCAATGGACGTCCAGTGATCACAGCTGTAGCCACATGAGACACGTTGACGACAGCGAGGTTTTTCTGCGGTTTAGCCTGCGACCGACGTGAGTCCACCAAACATCGCTGTCTCATCGCCTGGCTTTAAACATAAACGCTCACAAAAAAGATACCACTCCCCTCAGCAGGCCGAGCGAAGCGTCCACATTGTTTTGATTGTAATGAAAGCGTCCATGTGCGATCAGGGTCCCTGGGTTAGCATGTGGAGCTGGTTTGTCATGCCTGTCGTCCACCTGCTCATTAGCTCGTATGCACGACAGCGTTTGTGAGGCAGCAGTGAAAGTACAGCGATCGGAAACATGCGAGCCAGATGCGGACAAGCTTCATGTTGTTTTTCTGGCTGTTGAAACACCACACGGGCCAAAAATATGTGGACACCTGACCGAAAGCACGTCGGACATCACATTTTAAAACTACGTGCACTGGTTTGGAATTGACACCACTTAAATTGAGTTTAAAAATGCCGGTCTGGATCAGGATTTATAAATCACCGTACAACTCTACAACAGAATTGTAGTACCAGACCAAACATCGACCCTTGAGGCACTCCGCAGCTAATAAAACAATGCGGAAAAAAAGAGCAACAGCCACACAGAACGTCGATCAGAACTCTCAGCGCCTTTAGCTGAAGGGAATTATCGAGAGGATCGTGATTAACCGTGGCCACTGAGCACTGAGCTAAAGCAGAGGTAAAAAATGGATGGCACAGTGTCAACATCAACATCAACAGATCATTCATCACCTCCAACAGGAGGAGCTGTGGTACTTTATATCTGCAGAGGTTTAAAACCAGATCGTTCTTAGTCTGATGAACAGGGCAGTCGTGGCTCCGGGGTCAACAGACTGAACCAGTAATCAGAAGGTCGCCGGTATAAGACGATCTGAAACATAACAGTTCGGGAAGGGGGTGAATAATTTTTCACAGCACTGTACATGGTGTTCTTTTGTTCTGGGTCTCCTGTATATTACATACTGCATGTTTTTATATATCAGGTTCATAAATACGTGTTTTTAAATAAAATAGAGTAAAATAGAGTAGAACAAATCTGAATAGAACAGAACAGAATTTAATAGAACAGAACAGAATAGAATAGAATAGAATCGAACAGAACAGAACAGAATAGAACAGAACAGAACAGAACAGAACAGAATAGAACAGAACAGAATAGAACAGAAAAGAACAGAAAAGAACAGAAAAGAACAGGATAGAACAGAATATAATAGAACAGAATGGAACAGAACAAAATAGAACAGAATAGAACATAATAGAACAGAATAGAACAGAACAGAAGAAAACAGAACAGAATATAACAGAACCGAATAGAATAGAACAGAAGATAATAAAACAGAATAGAACAGAACAGAATAATCAGGAGATAACAGAATAGAACAGAACAGAAAAGAACATAATAGAATATAACAGAAAAGTACAGAATAGAACAGAACAGAATAGAACAGAACAGAACATAACATATTACAATAGAAGAATAGCATAAAACAAAATAGTAGAGAATAGAAATAAAATAGAATTGAACAGAATTAAATAAAATATAATAGAAAATAAAATAGAATAGAATAAAACAGAATAGAAAAGAACAGAACAGAATGCCTTTATTTGTCATATATACTGTGTGTGTATATATATATATATACAGTATATATATATGTGTGTGTGTGTGTGTGTGTGTGTGTGTGTGTATGTGTGTGTGTGTTCACATGTACAGTAAAATAAAATTCCCTGTATTTTTCACGGATTTCAGCTTCTTGTGGAAGCCATTGTACGGAACTTCTGGAGCTTAGAGTGTTAAGGGCCTTGCTCAAGGGCCCAACAGCCCCTAACCCTCTCTGTATAGCAGAGCCAGAAATCAAACTCACAACCTTCCAACTGATAACCCAAAGCTCTTCCCACTGTCCATTAAACATTCATGTTTAGCCCACATCCCTACATTAGTGGGACAGTCAATTGTGCATAAAGCTGTTCTTCTGTGCTGAGGGTTTAGTTTGGTCAGGTCCCCGACTTTACCATTAAATACTTAATAATATATATTTTTGTATGCAGTGGTAATCTGTTACCAGCACACGGACCACTCGGTTTGACCTTAAAACCAGATGAATCCACACGGAGATGTTTTGTCTGCTGGAATAAAAGTTCTGGAACGTCGTCGCTGCAGTTTTACTTGGTTTCTTCGGTTCCTGGTTGGTTCGGATCGGTGGACGTGAGCGGCCGTTTCCAGCCGTCTGCTGCGATCATTCATGTGTCTGGCAGGCTGGGCGGCGGTGACTCGGTCCAGGTTCAGAGTCTAGCATGTGTTCTCCACCTGCGTCAGCACACACACACACACAGTGCAGATTTAACCAGGTTTAATTGGCACTGCATCGTCTCACGGGCACAAAATTCATCTGTAACAAAAACAGTCCTGAGAAGCGTGTGGGTATTTTAGTTTAAAGGTTTTGGGGCGGATTAAACACAGTATGAATTTTATAAGGCGAGTTTGGCCTCGTGACAGCAGAGCAGAAAAAAAGGGAGGCAGGACGGTTCCAGCAAGGGCTGCCCAGCCGACCGGTCGCAGAGCTGAGATTTGAACTCGGGGAGTCAAAAAAAATGTGGAGTCATTTTATTACTTTATTTTTTACTTTATTTATTTGAACCCATGTCGCTGTGTGACACCCACTCTACCAGTCGTGCCACCGTGCCACCTACAGGTAAAACATTCCTTAATTTACTGTATATAGGAATTATTTTAGGAGCTTGGAGCCCCGCTGCGTGTCTGTTTTCTCTCCAGCGAGCTTTCTGGATCACTGATCAACTCAGCGTTTCAGGTCTTCACGATGTACAAATTAATTTTGATTTACACATTGTTAAAGCAGAACAGAATCAGCCAGTGGTGATTCAACCTGAGAAGCATCGTGAGTTTCCACCGAATGACCAGCAGCCAGAGCGAGAGAGCCACAACTCAGCAGCGCTTTAAAGACTTTAAAGAAGAACATCACGAGCGATTATCAAACCTCTCTCCAACGATTTCCAGCTCGCAGAAATAACAATACGTATCTGATGAGAACTCAAGACTGAAGGGCGCAAAGTCTAAAAGCAATAAACGCTCCCGCTCCTGACTGACGTTGTTTGACACGCTTTCACGGACGAGGATTTCCGACCATTAAATGAAGCGCGGTTTCGCACGGACACAAGTCATAACACGGATTCATCAGTGGATGAAAAACCCGAATCTGAACCTTCTGAATAACAAAGTTTAGAATGTTTCCTCTCTGTTTCTGTATATAGGGGTCGCCACAGCATGCATGTCTGTTTTGCTTGGTTTTTATGCCAGATGCATTTCCTGATTCAGGGTCCAACAGAATAGTGCCGCTTTATCCTGGTCACGTGGGTGCAAGTCACTGGACGAAGGTTAGGAAAACACCCTGGACCACCCAATTTTGTAACTCCGATGAATCTGACTTCACGTCTTTGGACTGTGGGAGGAAACAGAAAGGACCCGGACCTCTCGACCTGGGAATCTAACCCAGGACCTTCTTGCTGGTCTCATGATACTTTTATATGGCTGTGACCATTCTTGATAAGACACATATGCCAAAATGCTATTAAAAGCATCTACACAACTCCCAGTTTTTTAGGACGTCCAATCACCCAACTGCATTACTGGTGCTGACCCCCACCCCGATTGAGGAGAGCGAACTGACACACGCCCCCTCCGACACGTGAGCAGTAGTCGACTGCTTCTTTTCTGTGCAGACGCCATCAACCAGCCAGCAGAGGTCGTAATTGCATCAGTTATGAGGTCCCTATCCGTCTCCCTAACCCTGTACGAACAACAGCCAAACGTTGTTCATGTAGCCGGATAGCAGAGCTGAGATTCGATACGATGTATTCGAAATCCCAGCTCTGGTGTGGTAGCGTATTTTACCGCTGTGCCACCTGAGCTGCCAAAACACATTAAATGTTTAATTAATATATTATTATATACAGTAATACAGTGGAACCTCGATTTAACGGACCTCTATTTAATGGATTTCGGGTGCTCATGGGAAGAAACTCATCACACACAGACAATCAGAGTAAAATTCCAAGTTAGTGATTAGGAGTGTTGGTGGTGTTAGGGGGTGGTTAACATTCATAGGGGGAACAGAACCTGTTGAGAGAGGTTGCGTGGTTAACTATTACTGAAATGAACACCGCTATTGTAACACAGAGATCAGAGGAGAAGGACAAGTGACCAAAAGTTTATGGACGTCTTGATATTTCACCTAACACTGCAGGATACATTAGTACTGTTCTTGTGTAAGGGTTTCTTTTATGGTTCCAGGTACAAGTAGTTGTTGCCTTTGCCTAACGTATCTAGGAGGCATCACAAGTTGTTATTTTTTCTCTTTTTATCAGGTGTTGGTGGGTTAATCTCGTGTGTACGACTTGGTCGACTAATTGGACATACTTTTTAATACATCAGTGTGCAATTTGGAACACAGCCACCTTGGTCAGAGCAGTTTAATACCTATAAATTATCAGACAGATTCTCCAGACTGTAATCTGGTCAGAGTAAAGCTTAACCTAGGTGGACTTTCCTTTGGGACCGTCTCTGAGCCAGTGGTAATAAAACGCTTGCTTGACTGTGGACAGGGAGACCTGAGATTCCAGCAGAGAACTATTAGGAGTCCTTATTATAAATATATTTCTCTACAGGTACGTTTTGTTCTGCTGATTTTGGTCTGGTTTTCATGACGGTGCAGGATCAGGTGTTTCGGATTAAGCTGTTTCGGATTAAGCCGGGAACTGAACCTCCGACCCTCTGAAGTTTGATTACCTGGCTCAGGAATCCAAACAATCCGAAAGCAAAGAGCAGGATGACGTGGAGCGAGCTGCAGAACCTTCACCTTCTCTGAGTAAAACAGTGCAGGACGCGTGCCGCGCGCTCACGGCCGAAGCGGAGTGAAGCGGGCGCCTAAACGGGTTCCAGATTAGAATCCCTGGAAATGAAAAGCCGCTCGTTAAGACGCTGATGTTTTTCGGGCCGCGTAATTCTTCATAATTGCACGTTTCCTTTAGCTTAAAGCTGCACAAACAAACATGTGGGATGCATTTCAGCCATTATGTGTGTTCATCTCCTGATGATTGAGAACACGGAGCAGGAGTGAGCGCAGAACGTCAACAAATATACGTCCTTCCTATAGAATCAAACCTTTCCGCCCCGGGAATGCTGGGAAACATCTGGATGTGATGGAAGCTTAAATGATCGCTCGGTTCTGAAACGGCTGTCAGGTTCAGGGGCTGCGGGTCCATTTGCTGAACGCTCTGAGAATTTATTGCATTTATTCATTTATTGTCATAATTTACATTAATAATAATAAAAAAATTTTTTTACTGATTTATCATAATCAATTTGTCTTTCACTGCTGTGGATCCCTGATTGCATTAGAGGTGGGTATATTTGCCACTCACGTGCCCTCTGCAGTCCTGGCGGACCCCTTCTTTCTGCCCATGCACTCTGCACAAGGTCTTTACACAGCGTTTGAAGACCCCACCCACATAGTCCGGTCATCCCGCCCTAGCAGACACGGTGGTTAATCAGTGTCTGCTGCAGGCACTGCCAATTATGCCCTCTAGATGGCGCCCAGTTGACCGGTAGCAGAGCTGAGACTCGAACAGAGGAGCTCCGAATCTCAGCGCTGGTGTGCTTTTATTTATAATAAATCATTTATATTCATTTAAATCAGTACTGTCGCCTCGCAGCAAGAAGGTCCTGGGTTCAATTCCCAGGTGGAGCTGTCTGGGTCCTTTCTTTCTAGAGTTTGCATTTTCCATGTTCTCCCCTAATAATAAAATAATAATAATTAAAAAAATAAATAATAATAATAATAATTAATAATAATAATAATAATAATAATAATAATAATAAAACAAACCAAGCCAAGTCAAATAAAATAGGACAAACAGCAAAGTTAAGCGACTTGACTTGACAATCATGACTGAATACCATGTAAGTAATTATCGGTAAAGAGCCTTTGGTGGTAGGGCTTGAACTGGCAACCTTCTGATTATTAGTCCAGTACCTGAAAAACATCCATGAACTTACATTATATATTTCTATGAAGGTACAGTTTAAGAAAATGAGGATCTTAGTGCCTGACCTCTACTCACTGAATGGGCACAAATTCCCACAAACACACTCCAAAGTCTTGTACAAATTCAAAACTGCTCTCTCAGAGCTTCTCCTTCATGAGAATGAAGGTGGTTTTCCTGGAAAGACTCACAGATTATAATTTTAATGACTGATCACACATATATTAGGAAAGTAAAATATTTTATAGCTCTTGGTGTTCAGAATCAGATGTAAAGTTTGGCTTCACATCTGTAAACACTTTCTGTGGTCGGAGAAAACAGGCTTGTATCACTGAAATGGAATGTGTTCGCTCCTCTCTCCTCATTCCTCTCTCTAGGAGTCGACGGCCAATTAGAGCACCTCAGATGATCAGTCGCTTCATTCTGACCAGGTTTGCTCCACTTACCATATAGAAGCACTTTGTAGTTCTACAATTACTGACTGTAGTCCATCTGTTTCTCTACATGCTTTGTTAGCCCCCTTTTCATGCTGTTCTTCAATGGTCAGGACCCCCACAGGACCACCACAGAGCAGGTATTGTTTAGGTGGTGGATGATTCTCAGTACTGCAGTGACACTGACATGGTGGTGGTGTGTTAGTGTGTGTTGTGCTGGTATGAGTGGATCAGACACAGCAGCGCTGCTGTTTAGGTGGTGGATGATTCTCAGTACTGCAGTGACACTGACATGGTGGTGGTGTGTTAGTGTGTGTTGTGCTGGTATGAGTGGATCAGACACAGCAGCGCTGCTGGAGTTTTAAAACACCGTGTCCACTCACTGTCCACTCTATTAGACACGCCTACCTAGTTGGTCCACCTTGTAAATGTAAAGTCAGAGACGATCGCTCATCTATTGCTGCTGTTTGAGTCGGTCATCTTCTAGACCTTCATCAGTGGTCACAGGACGCTGCCCACGGGGCGCTGTTGGCTGGATATTTTTGGTTGATGAACTATTCTCAGTCCAGCAGGGACAGTGAGGTGTTTAAAAACTCCAGCAGCGCTGCTGTGTCTGATCCACTCATACCAGCACAACACACACTAACACACCACCACCATGTCAGTGTCACTGCAGTGCTGAGAATGATCCACCACCTAAATAATACCTGCTCTGTGGTGGTCCTGTGGGGGTCCTGACCATTGAAGAACAGCATGAAAGCAGGTTAAAAAAGTATGTAGAGAAACAGATGGACTACAGTCAGTAATTGCAGAACTACAAAGTGCTTCTATATGGTAAGTGGAGCTGATAAAATGGACAGTGAGTGTAGAAACAAGGAGGTGGTTTTAAATAAATGTAAACTTAAAGGCTGGCGCATCAGGAAGTGATGATAAGTTTCTTCCTGGAAGTTATTTTTTCGCTCGTCCCGGCACTCCGAATCCTCACGTTAAGCATTTTATCGTTTCTTGCATTAAACTCGATCCCTTCTGTCTTTCACCCAGATCCTGACCTAGACAGAAGTCGACGTGAGCCCGTCTGGAATGGAGTTTCCTGTCCAGGTCTGCGTACGCGTCAGAATCCACATCTGCCTGGCGTCTGACGGATCTGGATTCCGGCCTCTCTGACGTCACCGTCCGTCCCTGAAGCCTTAAATTCTCGGCTTACTGATCTGGCCCTTAAATCGCTGCGCGGCTTAGTGAACTTTTATTTATTTATTATTTTTTTAGCAGTTTAGCATGCACAGGCACGAGAGCGCTTCTTGTAGACATCGTTTGAATGAATGGCTCCAGATTTGCTCAATGATTCCCGTTTTCATTTTTTTTTAAGCTGAACGGGGTGGACGGGGCTGCAGAGCACAAGACAGACATGTTGCTTTGTTTTATGCTTTGTTTAGGGCAGAGACGTTGTTTATACCGATTACGTAATCAGATATCTGAGGGTTTTCTGATTTAAACACTTAAATCAATGTAGGAAGTTCGTGCTCTGCCCAGTTTAAACAGGGAACACTACCACAAGAGGTAAACTATTTTACTGAGGATGTGATTTAGCCAGTCATTATTTGTCCTTAAGTAGTCTACCCTAAGTATGCACAGAAAATATAAAAGTAAGGAAAGTATAAGGAAAAGAAAGCATTAATTAAGCATTACTTCGCTCCAGGTGGACGTGCTTCTATTCATCATGGTTTCTTCCTCTCAGATTTGCCAGCTCTTCTCTTGAAACCATGATGAGCCGACATCCATTGTGAGATATCTCGCAGGCATGCTGAGATGCGAGCTGAGACTTGTGTGTCTGAAGGAGAAAATGACAGAATGAGCTGAGTATCGTCTGCATAGGAGTGGATAGATAGAGAATAGAAGTGGGCCAAGTACAGAGCCCTAAGGAACACCGGTAGGAGGCCGTCCATTGCCGTACCGAACAGGTTACTCCAAGGTTGGAGAGAGTAGACAGGAAAATGCTGTGATTCACTGTGTCGAAGGCTGCAGAGAGGTCAAGAAGAATGATGACCGATGACAGTTTGGCTGCTTTGGCTGCTGAAGCTTCTCAGTAACTAACACAAGAGCTGTTTCTGTAGAATGCGCTGCCTTGAAGCCAAGCTGATACGGATCGTGGAGGTCATTCTGAGTGAGAAAGAGAGATAGTCTTTAGTTGTTTATGTCTGTGGTGTCTAGTGTAGGTTTCTTAAGAAGGGGAATGACCTGAGCCTTCTTGAAAGCAGTAGGGACAACACCTGATGTCAGGGAGTTATTGATGGGTGTGATAAAAGGGATTAGGTCCTGTGAGATGTCTTTGAAGATGGTGGATGGTATAGAGTCAAGGGTGCCTGTAGTGGGATTGCTGGATGAGAGAAGCGAGAAGCTGTGCCACCTCATCGGTAATGAGTGGGGTGAAGCTGGTGAGTGTGTTGGTAGGTTGAGGATCAATTGAAAGTGCGTCAGTGTGAGAGAAGGATTGATTGATTTTGTCAATCTTTTCCTGAAAGAATGTTGCAAAGTCAGTAGCAGTAAGAGAGGCAGATGGGGGAGGAGGAGTCTTGAAGTTTGCGTGGATCAGTAGCAGATTGTTCAAGTGTGTCTGTGGGAATCTGTGCCCATTCAATGCTTTCACTCCTTACAGTTTGGAATCTTAAAGTAGACTCCACTTGATGGGGAACTACTGGGGTGATTCAAATGCATCTTTAGTTTCTGATAAGAGAAGTTCCAGCATGCAAGGACATTCTAGAGAAGAAATTAGAGTCCAAACTAAAAAAATAAAAGCGAATCCTGATGGTTTCCCAGTGGACGGCATGATGTCGAAATTCTTCAGTGATTTTTCATTCTGATTCTGTCGTCCGTGCCAGATTATGATGCAGATCTAACTCATGCAAACCCTCAGCACATGCTAGAGCTCCGTTATTTATTTATTAGTTTGTTTAGTATGAAACACGTCTGCATTGTGTATATTAAAATAAAATTCCTGCTCAGTTCTGGTCAGATTATCCGACACTACACGACGCGTCCGTGTCAGACCGGAGCTTAATAAAATCCAGGATCAGGGACGCTGCTGCTCGAACCCTTTCCTTTTCCTGGCTCGGCTCCTCGCTCCGAACGTGTTTCCCATCAGGCAGGAAGGCCCTTCACCGCCCGGTCCAGAACGTGCAGCAGATTTTGATCAGCAGTGTCCCGAGCTTCAGACCGGGGCATTAAAACCAGAGGCCGCAACATTCCAGATGTGGTTCCATTCCAGCCCGGTTATGTAACACACACCTGCTTATGTAACACACACACACACACTCCAGTCGTGTCTCATTTCTTATACGAATGCTGGAGAAAGTCTTAAACGATTAAAAAATTAAATCAGGATATAATAACAGGTAAATACGTTCGGCCCTGTCCTAATAACACACGTTTATTAACCTGTCTGACCCGACTGGGCCGGGGCGTGTCCAGTGAGACTTTGGGCAGTAAAAAAAGGACATTTTCTCCTTGTTCTGTTTAAGAAAGAACACACTGGCTGTTTAATTTGGACTTTGAACGTAGGAATTAGAATTCAGCGACTGGATTAGCAAATTAAATGTATTTTATTCATTTCACTTTATACCCACGTCAGGGCTGCGCTGGGTTCAGTTCTACTGTGAATCACTGGGCACAGTCCAGTAACAGCCTGGACAGTATGGCCTCCATAGACACAGCCAGCCCCGGTTCTGGACTGCTTTTGCTTTGGGAAATCAGAGATTATTATTCAAAAGTCGCCTTGTGTTGCGCTTGGGGGGGGCTGGGGGTGGTGGCAGTGAGGAAATCTGGCCCAACGCTGTCCCTGGACACAACCAACGTCTGTACGTAGATGCCCGACAATCTGATAGCACCACCGGATTTGAACCCTGGATCACAGCAGTGGTGGGTTACCGTAATTTATCGTCACACCACTCAAGCGCCAACTTATCTACATTATGTCGGATTAGCTGTGAAGCATGGTGAAGAGTGCATTCCATTTTTTTCTGCTTTGCACCAGAAATTTTACACCAGAAATTTAAACTTAAAGCTAAATAAGTCGCTGATGTACCGGAGGGCGGCACGGTGGCTCGATGGGTAGCACCGATGCCTCACAGCAAGAAGGTACTAAGTTTGATTCCCAGGTGGAGCGGTCCGGGTCCTTTCTCCCCGTGTCTGTGTGGGTTTCCTCCGGGAGCTCCGGTTTCCTCCCACAGTCCAAAGACGTGTGAGTGAGGTGAAGTGGAGATACAAAACTGTTGTGTGTGTGTGTGTGTGTGTGTGTGTGTGTGTGTGTGTCCTGTGATGCATTGGTGACCTGTGTTTCCTGACTTTCACACAGTCACTTTTGTTTGACCACATAATTTTATTTCATTATTTATTTACTTATTTGTTTGTTTGTTTTTTGCTTATTTCTCATCAGGTTTATGGCTGTTTGGGTGCCACCAAGAAAGCTGGGCATCTCACCCTCACCCATTCACTCACTGTCTATAATTCAGAGGCGCCACTTCACCTTCTGCACGTCGTAAGTTAGGACAAGGACAGCCATGTGGACATGATAAGAACATGCCAAAACTCCCCACAGTCACAGCCACGAATCAAATCGTTTTTGACAGTTTCATGCAAAATACGGGTGTAAAAACGGGCATTTTTTGTCTTTGTTGTTTGTTGGAGGGAACCGTGTGTAAACAGGGTCTGAGATGCATTTTATCCAGATGTTATATGAGTGTAAATACATCTGTCCTCAAACCACATCTGAATCCTGAAGTCCCTGACTGCAATAACTCACGTCTTTAATTATAAACCACATCAATGATCAATAACATCAATAATAAATCAGAGTTTGTTTACAGTTTCTTTTGTCAAAAGCTTTCAGTTTCTAGTTTATCACGATACGATTTAAATACACGGTGGTGGTGGGTGTGGTTACATCCGGGAACACTGGGCGCAGGTCAGGAATACACTGAACAGGGCACCAAGGGCACCAAGCAAGCACCTAAACTACATTTGCACCCACACACAATCACCTGTATGAGCAGAAGTTTTTTTCTTGAAGAGCAAGTACAGCAGTGTGTATGAGGAACATTACACTATACAGCCAAAAGTATTCAAATTCCTGAGCAGAGAGATAGATAGACATACAGACAGACAGAGAGACAGATAGAAAGACAAACAAATAGATCGACAGATAGATAAAGAGAGACAGACTGATTGACAGACAGATAGAGAGCCATACTGACACAGATAGATAGATATATAGAAAGAAAGACAGACAGATATATCGACAGACAGATAGATAGAGAGAGAGATAGACAGACAGAGAGAGAGATACACAGACAGACTGACAGACAGATATATATATAGACAGATAGACAGACTGACTGACTGACAGGCAGACAGATAGATAGATAAATAAACAGACAGACAGATATATAGACAGACAGATCGACAGACAGACACAGACAAACAGAAATATAAATAGACAGACAAATGGATAGATAGACAGACAGATAGATAAATGAATAGACAGACAGATATATAGACAGACAGACAGACTGACAGACAGATAGACAGACGGATCTTTGTGGGCGGCATGGTGGCTAAGTGGGTAGCACTGTCGCTTCACAGCAAGAAGGTCTTGGGTTCGATCCCCAGGTGGGGCGGTTGGGGTCCTTTCTGTGTGGAGTTTGCATGTTCTCCCCGTTTCTGCGTGGGTTTCCTCTGGGAGCTCCGGTTTCCTCCCACAGTCCAAAGACGTGCAAGTGAGGTGAACTGGAGATACTAAATTGTCCATGACTGTGTTCGATATAACCTTGTGAACTGATGCACCTTGTGTAATGAGTAACTACTGTTCCTGTCATGAATGTAACCAAAGTGTAAAACATGACGTTACAATCCTAATAAACAAACAAACGGATCTCCGTATGAACCCGCAGGGTGCAGTTTGAGGGGACGTGTGTGGGTGCAGCGCTCCTCGGTCAGTATTAAAGGGCAGCAGCAGCAGCAGCAGCAGCAGCAGCAGGAGGTTCGGACTCTGTAGTTATGGTTTTATATCTCTAATAACCGCTCCGTGATGAGCTCGGTGAGAACGTTGGGATGCATGAAACATCTGCTCTGACCTGAACGTGGAGTTCATGGTGCTGCGTGTTTCATCCACAGCTGTAACAGCTTCTCCTGCTGAAACGTCCGGAGATGATCATTATAATCATCAGATTCAATTATTCAAACCTAAAGGGTTCCATTCACTAACAGGCTGGACTGAGCATTCTGTCTAAATACGACCGTGTCAAGGACTCCAGCTTTATTATTTTAGCTTCTCTTCGTCTTCGTGCTGCGACTGACGGATCATTAAATAAAGAACGATGCTACACAGAGCCTTAAACCACCTCGTTTAAGAAAGCCGCCCGTCTCAGCTGTCCAGAGAAACACAGATCTGAGCTTGTTAAATCTCTCTGTAGGAATCCTGATACTTCACTCTCCAGTAAAAAGACGTCATTGTTAGCTTTACGCTTCATTAGACACGTGTGCTAGCCAGCGGTCCTGATTAACCAGCGTGTGTGTTGTTTATGCTGCACAGCTGACAGACGCTCACAAAGAAGAAGATAATCGTTTGCATTTTATTTTGCAGCTTTTGTAAGATGGTTGGAGATTCTCGTGCAGGAAACGTCATAGCCGCTTTAGCTAAACGCATCCATAATCGTTACTGATTATTATAGACGAGTCCATCAGAGGCGCTTTGATTCTTTAGCTCGTAAACGTGTAGGTTCGACCAGAACA
>NC_085996.1:4907021-4994521 GCF_030014385.1 Trichomycterus rosablanca | reverse complement strand
GAAACTCTAAGCTCTGTTTTCCGACTCTGTGTCGTGCATTTTTTATATAAATCTGACTAAAAACCCACATGTGTGTGTGAGAGTGGTCCTGCCGAGCCTCGCTTCAACGGAATCCACGTCAGGAGGAACGTGAGGAATATTTTAGCCTGAAAGACTCGCTGGTTTGAACGTTTCTAACTCACTCTAATGCGCTTCATGCTGAAACACACGTCTATCGTATTATCACACCAGCAATATTTTCTTTATATCCCATCAGGGGAGGATCGGATGAGACTTGTGGTTTGGGTTTGGATCGTACGGTGAGAACGAAGTGGAACCTGAGTGAAAGTCGTGCTGTTTTAGTGAAGAAAACCTGGAAAAGTGATGAATCTACTCAAATGTGGATGTTCAATTCATCAAGAAAGTCACAAAATATGACAAAAAATAGTTTAATGGCGCCCAGGTGGAGCAGCGGGATACAGTAGACCCTTGACTTATGAACCGTTTACCTTACAAACGTTTTGGGTTACGAGCGATTTTTTTCAACTTAATGTCGGAAAAAATTCCGGATTACAAACCGAAATTCGCACACAAACGAAACACGTGACGTCGCGAACACGTTGACTCTGACTGTCTCTCTCTCTCTCCCTCTCTCTCCCTCTCTCTGTCTCTCTCTCTCTACAGTGAGCGAACATTCGGACGGACAGCGGGCGGTGTTTTTTCTGGTGTTTCTTTATATTTTGTAAAATGTAATATCCAAATGGCCCCAAATGAGATGCAGAGAAAGCGCAGTGACGAGAAAATAAGAAAATCTATTACTATTTTTATGTACAGTACTACTGTGTATTGTTGTTTGTTATTGTTTATTACAGGAATGTCCATTCTATAATGTAAGATTTAAGGGAAATATACTTGTATTTATAACAAAAAAGAGCATTTAAGACATTAGAAGGGTTAGGTAAGGGGTAAGGGGGGGTTTGGGAGGTCTGGCTCGGACTAATTGTGTTTACATTATTTCTTATGAGAAAAATAGATTTAACTAACAAACATTCTGACTGAAGAACAGCCCTTCAGAACCAATTAAATTAAGATTGTAGAGATGTAATTGAGATGTAATCGGCAGTGCCTGCAGGGAAGGATGACGGGAATATGTGGGCGGGGTCTTAAAACGCCGTGTAAGGACTCTGATTGGTGGATAGAGGCACGTGTGCAGAGTGCATCGATGGAAAAGGGTTCCGTTGAGGGGGCGTGAGCAGCAATATACCCACAAATTGTTCAATAACATAGTTGGACAAAAGTATTGGGACGCCCTTTCTAATCTTTTTCTTATCTAATGTCAATGCTTTATGTAGAAGTTTGTGTGTTTTGGGTTTGGGTGTAATAAATCAATGATGGAAAAAATATCCTCAGCAGCAACAGTTTACCTGTTCCAGCATGACTCTATAAAGACGTGAAGAAGCTCCACAGCTCTGGGATGAACCGGAACACCATCAGCATCCAGCCATACAAATGCTGTCATCTTCTGACTGAATGGGCACAAATTCCCACACACAGACACACTCCAAAGCCTCATGAGAAGCTTCTCAGGAAGAGCGGCTGTTGTTCTAATGAAAAAGATCACATATTTTAATAGCGCTTGTTGTTTAAACACTGAGTAAAGTGAAGAATAAAGAATGATCCAGAACGCTGGAACGATCTGGCGGGGTTTAGTGCTCCTGACACGTGTAAGTGTGAATAATGTGTCCTATTATCTGCTTAACGTGACCACAATGGCTGAAGATGATCCACGTGTCATCACTTCATGGACGATTATTGGATCCAACAGCGGGAACACACACCGAGACAAACCACAAATCACCAGCAATAAGAGACGCAGTGAGAATCCGCTTCTGTCTCCAGTCACTCGCCGTCTGTGTGGACGATACTGATCCGTCATGTGTCATTGTGGACACGCCTCTGGGAGCCACGCCCATTATTCGGACCGCTCCTTGGACATCCTGTTCAAAACCATGGACAGTAATATGAATCTTTGCACCCACCAGTATTTTGGGAAGCCTTCCTTAATTTGGAATGCGTCTGTGGGATTCTGTGCCCATATAATCAAAATCTAAGCACTGACAAAAAGACTTGACATTTTAATTCAACCCAAAAGTGGTCAGTGGGGTTGAAGTCAGGGCTCTGTGAGGAACACTAGAGTTCCACCACACCAAACAAACTCATCACAACCTGCCTATGAATAAATAAATGTAATTCTTTATAAGGGCCGTTTCGACGACACCATTTGCAGGTAGTAACTCGAAATTAAGCTCTCAACACTGAATCTAGTAACACGCTCACTTAACTACTCAGAATGTGTTTTGGTCGAATCTCAGGCACCTTTGTTTAATTTGTACAAGGTTTCTAAGTGGAAGATGAGCTGCATATGACTGAAAGTAACATGACTGAGTTTTTAACCTAGAATTAGTAAATACATGAAATATAGAAGTGCAGAGAACATGCTAAAGCACAAGAACACTGGGCACAGTCTAGTGATTTATTTCTAATGTTCTTTTTAAGTAGTTTTGAGTAGTAAAGTTGGTGGTGCACATCTGAGAACCTGGGTTTGATACTGAGCCTCCAGGATAAGCGGTGAGTCAAGGAGGTCAAGGAACCGAACTGTTAATCAAAGATCCCTGATCACTGCCAAGCTGCACTGCCGGGCCCTTAAGCGAGGCCCCGACTGCCCTACACGATCAGGATCAGGAGGAACGGAGCTCCCCGCGACCTCAAACACTCCTGACTCATGCTGTAATGGTGTCGATCTCTATCAGTGGAAACCAGTTCAGTAGAGCGTTACTTTCTCTGAGCTCTTTATCACGTCTGTTTCAGTCGTTAACACGGATCACACACGGCATGAAGGACTGGAACACAAAAAGCCTTAAATGAGCTGGAAACTAAAATAAATAAAGTTACAAAATTACATGAAAGTAACAGGACGGCGCAGTCTAGTGATTTATCACAAATAATGAAATAAGAACTAAGAATAAATGTTGGTAACAGGAACGAATGTGGAGACGAATCTTCTCAGTCAGAGTTATAATATGATCAAACATACAGGGGAAAAAAGAGAACCTACTAATGCTCCTCCCGTAAGCTTCAGTAGATACAGATCATGTACATTTCTGTTCAATATGTGACCTGATTGATGAGAATATTTCCACATGTTTATTATCAGAAGGATGAATATGTGAGGGTAACAGGACTGAGTGAATAAAACATGGATTTTAACCACATTATTCTACATTACTTATAAATAAATAAAGATTAAAAACATAGACGTGATCTGGAGTCACCAAACACTGCAGGAAAAAAGATTTCTGAAAGAAAGTGTCGTGTTTTTTATGAACGTTTAAAATTATATATCCTAAATTTGTGATCAATGTGCGGGACACTTTGCTTAATTAAAAATGCATTTTAAAGGTAATTTTTATATACATTTATACATACAGTGTCCTGAGGACGGCGGAACGGCCCATAAGATTTTATAAAATATGTAATATTTCATATGTGTAATGACCTGAGATGAATCGCTGTGAGAGATACACTGTACAATAACACAGACACTCAGACCGAGAGGGGGGGTGGGGGCATTTTCTTTTTTTATATTAAATATATGATTATTCCAGGACATTTAGCCAACTTTGAGCTATATAAACTGTGGTTATGGAAAAGCTCTGAGTCACGCTGTCGGCATGAGCGATGGTTTATTTCAGAAGATCGAGCTTACTGGAATTATGGCATGACTAATAAATAATGCAGCTGGGTCGTACATTCCATTGTTTTGTCTCGTTTCTTTCTTCTTCCGGGCGGCACTGGAAATTCTGTCGTCACCGCTGCGAGCCGGACCGAATCACAGGCAGCTGCTGCTTGTGCTGGTTTTTCAGGACCCTGGTTTATTCGGTGCTTTATTTATTAATAAATAATAATACATTTTATTTATGGGCACCTTTCAAATCACTCAAGGACACTTTACAATAATTATAGTTTAAACATCAGGGCATAATTAATGACACAGATTAAGGGTGGGCACGTTTAAAGAAGTACGTTTTAAGGCGTGTTTTGAAACTAAGGAAATAATCAATCCAACCAGTACACCAATCAGTACACCAGTCCAACTTTAAAGGGTTAACCAGTGCTGCCTGTTTCTTATTGGTTAAATATGCCACTCTGAATGTACAGTATATACTTCTAAGGGCAGCTATAGCCTAGTGCAGGGGTGGGCAATTACATTTTCCAAGGGGCCACATAAGAAACTGGGACTGTTGTGGAGGGCCGGACCAACTTAATTCTGCTCAATATTATTTTTATCTCTTTATAAAAAGCAGTAAATTGTTCAGTTCTGATAATCTGTTACTGTTTAGATGTTACAGTCAGAAGAAGTAGGCGGAGTAAAAACATTAACATTATTTCACTATTTATTATTTCACTACCACAAATGTGAACAAAATGTGCAGGTTTTTAAACTTTACACTATTTTGATTGGAGTCTAATTACCTCATTTGCTGTTTTCAGTCCTTTGTTATTGTTGGATATTCTTTTTAAAATTACAAAGCTGGTCCTGACTGCTCCAGTTCTGGATGTGTTAAACTTTAGAAAAAGTCTTTGTTGCTTTTGTAGTTTAGTTAGTGAAGCTTCAGGTGTGACGCTCCGCATCGTTCATGTTCTTGTATTTCTCTGTTTAGTAGCGTAACAGCGATTTAAACCCTAAATTGTGATCGTTAAACAGCTTTACATCTGAATTCAGTAAATAAATAAAGTGTTATATAAAAAAACAGATGTAATAATATTATATAAAAATAATGTTATATGTAATCATGTAATAATGTTATATAAAAAAACAGATATAACAATATCACAAAGACAATAACTTGATCACTTGGTACTACCTGTTCCACAATTTACATGTAGTAATGTTCTTATTTGCACAGCTTTAATTGCACAATTTATGTAACTGCACCTCTAGGCTCCCTCCTTTTCAGTTTCAGTTTCAATTTTTTGTTCTGTTAGATGTTTTATATTCTTATACTTAATTTTTTTTTAATTATTATATTCTTTCTTCTTTTTTATATATTTTTTAGATTTTATTTAGTAATGTTTGTTTGATGTTTGTAATAATTGTAATTGCTGCTGCTACACTGCAATTTCCCTTCGGGGATCAATAAAGTAAATCAATCGATCAATCAATTAAATACTTCAGAACTCTGTGTCTTGTTAAAAACTTGACCGTCTCTATTAATCACACTCAGTTCTGTTCGCCGACACATCACGGTGAAGCCCGATACACTCGCACACATGTAAATCCAAACTTGCGGAAATTTAAAGACATAGTGCTCCCGTCAAAAACAATCCTGTTGTATTGTACATTTATGTATCATGTATGATGTACATTTATTTACGTCTTATTTTTAATTGCCACGGACCTCATGCGGGCCGGCTGGAGATGTCTCAATGCCCAGGTCTGGCCTAGTGGTTAAGGTACAGGATTAGTAATCAAAAGGTTGCTGATTTAAGCCCCACCACGGTTGCCACTGTTGGCCCCTTGAGTGAGGCCCTTAACCCTCAATTGCTTAGACAGTATACTGTCACTGTACTGTTAGTCGCTTTGGATAAAAGCGTCTGCTAAATGCTGAAAATGTAAATGTAATCAATGGTGTGAATGTCAGGAGGGAGAGAGTTCCAGTGATGTGGGGCAGAGTAGCTTAAAGCTCTAGCCACCGAAGTAGACAGACGGACCAAAGGAGTAGATCAATGGAAAGCAGAAGAAGATCTGAGAGCACGACATGGAGAGGATCAGAGAGATGTGAAGGTGCTAGATTGTGGAGAGCTTGGAACGTAAGGAGGAGGATTTTGAAATTGATGTAACAGAGACCAGAGATGTAACATGTTCAGTGGGAGGTTCTAGAGATAATACGAGCAGCAGAATTCTGAACTGATTGAAGTTTATGAGGTAGACCAAAAAGAAGGGAGTTACAATAATCAATTTGTGATGTGACCAGCGCACGAAGAAGAACAGCAGCACTTTTAAAAGAAAGGAATGGACCTAGACGATTTATGTTACGTAAATGGAAATAAGCGGATCGTGTGATATTGTTAATATGTGCAGGAAATATTTGGTTCCTCTCGGCCTCCCCACCACACGCGTTCGGGACCACGTGGAGTTTACCCGCTCTCAGACGTGCAGATTAAAATAATCCTGCTGCTAATTAAAAGCACATTGAGGTGACTCAACGTTCGGAAACTCCAAGCCACGCTCGGATAATTGCTCGGAGAAAACCATTTAGCGATGATTTACAAGCACGCTCAGATAAGATCTCCATAAGCTACACGGTCAGATGTTTCGGCTCGTAGTTCCTGATTCAAACCGACTTTTGCTGCCCGGCACAGAAGATCTAAAAAGCAGGCGTCGCATATCGAGTCAAATCGATATGACTCGATATGACTTCTTCATCAAATCACCAGATGTGTGGTGGAAACCAAACTGTGAGTTTCTTGGACTTCGGAATGTGACTGTAGGGTTTTGTGCCCATTCAACAGTGGTAATTTCAGTCCAGAAGTGGTCAGTGGGGTTGAAGTCAGGAATCTGTGAGGAACACTAGAGTTCCTCCACACCAATCTCGCTTTTGTAGACCTGGTTTTATGTACAGATAGCACAGAATCTCAGCTCGGAGGATAACGGAGATCAGTGCGCGGTACGGATCTCCATTATGTCACAACACCACCACCCCCACGGACATTAGCCAATCATCTGTGCAGACGCCAGACTGTCCGATAGCAATACTGAGATTTAAAACCTTGAAACCGCTGTGCTAAGCGCGTGACTCTCCATGCGCGATACGGATCTCCAGATGAACCCATGTTGTGCAGGCGAAAAGAAACAGCCAGCAACTTGGATAAGACATAGGGGGGAAAAATTAGACGTACTATTCAGTAGACTGAGCTGTGGTTTGGAACACGGCTCATTTTATTTTCTGTTGCTTCGTTGATCTTGGAGGCAGAAATTGGGCTTATAAAATGTAATCAGTTCTTGTATGATTTTATTTCCACTTCATTTTTAGCCAAAATCCCTCTTAAAGTTTTCTAAGCTTTAGATCTCATTAAAGGAGCAGCGTAGTTGGTACTGTAAGTTGGTGGTGCACAGCTGAGAACCTGGGTTTGATACTGAGCCTCCAGGATAAGCGGTGAGTCAAGGAGGTCAAGGAACCGAACTGTTAATCAAAGATCCCTGATCACTGCCAAGCTGCACTGCCGGGCCCTTAAGCGAGGCCCTGACTGCCCTACACGATCAGGATGAGGAGTGATTAGGAACGGAGCTCCCCGCGACCTCAAACCCTCCTGACTCATGCTGTAATGGTGTCGATCTCTATCAGTGGAAACCAGTTCAGCCGAGCGTTACTTTCTCTGAGCTCTTTATCACGTCTGTTTCAGTCGTTAACACGGATCACACACGGCACGAAGGACTGGAACACAAAAAGCCTTAATGAGCTGGAAACTAACATAAATAAAGTTACAAAATTATAGTCTAGACATGTTTCAATAGTTCAGTCCAAAATACAACACAGGCACGAGTAAAGCAGATCTGATCGTGTTTTATCGTGTGTGTGTGTGTGTGTGTGTGTGTGTGTGTGTGTGATCATATCATCACTAGTTACTGCATCCAGAAATGCAGCTTGAAACTCTATTATGCAAAGAAAAAGTCGTACGATCAAGTTCTCAGGGCCCGAGTGCATCTCAGATGGACCGAACGGCAGCGAAAATGGCAAAAATGCAAATGACCATCCAGACTGTTATCAGCGAAAGGTGACAAATTCTGTTTGTCATAGCACAGGGGTGAATCGGCACCCATGGCATGGGGTATCTCTGAGGCAGTGGCATATATTTGGATTTTAGAGAGTCACACGCTGCTGTCAGGACGACGCCAGGCTGAAATCCAGAATCTCTGTGTCCCACATAGCATATTGTTTTTGGTCACAGTTTAGCAGTTCCCATCTGTTACAATAGATCGTACAGTATATTCTATTAAAAAATAAAGAATTCTTGTAATTATTAAAGAAATAGTGATTTGTTCATCAGTACAGATGAAGAGTAGATGAAACGTTTACTGACAGTGTAGAGGAACACGACGTGAAGCCCAGCGTTACTCTGTACATCTTCAATAGTTTAAAGTAACAGAACATCCAGCACCGTACAAGCAAACATTACAAATAATTACACTTAAAAACGTTTTATTCTAATTCCAAGAATCACAATGTCAGAAACTGAAGGAAATGAAAGGCAGAGTGTTTATGTGGCTCTAAACGTCCATGAACAGACACGTACCGGGTCACAACACAGACACTTTCGTAATGTTGGCTTTAGAGAGCACGAGAACGTAATAAAATAATCCGGCTAATTTACTGAGAGGAACATCAAGGACCTTTATCACTTCCTAGATGATCTCTTATTCTTTTCTGTGCTGTCTGATCTGTACACGAAACGTCTGCAGTAAACTCGGGCTGCTGACTGGATTCAAAACTTTTGGCTCCTTCACACGTCTAGAAACTTTCCAGGACTGAATATCAATCACGTCTGCAGCTTTAAAGCTCAGAAATGTGAAGATGATGTATTTATTGCTAACGCCGGCTTTTCTGAGAATAAAAAACTCCAGGAGCTCGACGTTTCAAATGTGGAAAAACAGAGTATTAACTGTAGAGTGATGAAGAAATCAAAAACCTGACGTTTGAGCTGCTTTAGTGGAAAACACAACACATGCTGAACAGTGATCATCAAAAACCTTTATTATCATTTAGAATAATGTCCAGTAAAGACTAATGCTATTATTAGCTGGATTTAACAGCTATTAAGGAGTCTTGGCATGAAGTGCATCACCTCCACCAGCTCATGGGTGCCCCACAATCGACACTCACTTTACACAAGTTTGCCATCCTTTTACTCAAAATTTCTACAGTAAAATTGTCTTAAAATCTCAAGATGAGTAATAAACTAAGTGTTCTGCATGACTATAGTGGTGTAATTTAATAACAATTTGATTTGTTTATTTTATTGATCTTCAAAATGTGGTCCTAAGACAACCGAATAGACACTTTACACAAGTTTGACATCCCATTACTCCATATTCCGACAGTAAAATTGTCTCACAATTATAAACTGAGTACTAGAGTTAGTGGTCTTCCTGATTGTGGGGGTGGCATTTAAAAACAATTTGATTTGTTTATTTTATTAATCTTTAAAACGTGGTCTGTAAACAATTAAATAGACACTTTTGTCATCCTATTATTTCAAATTCCTACAGTAAAATTGTCTCACCATTATAACCCTAGTACTATAGTAAATGTTCTTCATGGTCATAATGGTGGCATCCGATAACTTTTTTATTTTTTTATTTTATTGATCTTTAAAAAGTGGTCCTAACACAACCGCATAGACACTTTACGCATTTATCAGACACTTTTATCCAAAGCGACTTACAGTACAGTGACAGTATACAGTCTAAACAATTGAGGGTTAAGGGTCTTGCTTAAGGGCCCAACAGTGGCAACCTGGCAGTGGTGGGGCTTGAACCGGCAACTTTTCGGTTACTAGTCCAGTACCTTAACCACTAGGCTACACCTGCCACAAGTTTGAGATCCCATTACTCCAAACTTCTACAGTAAAGTTGTCTTAAAATCACAAGATGAGTACTAAACTAAGTGTTCTTCGTGACTATAGTGGTCTAATTTGATAACATGTTTTCCCTCATGTTAAGTGTTTTTGGGATGTGATGTCCTGTGACCCTGGTCACTAAAACTGGACACATGAAACTGCATCATATCAAATTTTTTGTAATGACAGAAACTGAACAGTGGCACAGCAGGAACTCCAAGGTTCACGGCAATTCCGCTACCTCCTACCACCCAAAAACATACCAGTAGGTTCATTGGGTAAATAAAAGTGTCCCTGTTGTTGTGGCACAAGTGTTGATGGTCGACCGTGTTGATTTAAACGGAATCTCCGGTGAAATGACATCAGTTGCTTATCTAACCGTTTGCAGCTCTGTTGACGTTGGCTCAGATCTTCGGACGATATTGAGGACGCCGGATCAGTTTGGACGCTGCGCAGCCCAAAATGAACGAAAATGATGGAAATTAGAGATAATTGAGGGGGTTCCATCCAAGTCCTTCAATAAGGCTCCTAGCTTTCTGAGATCTATTATAATGGAGGGGAATTCCCTGTTTCGGGAAGCAGGGGGATTGTTTTTGTTCTGTGTGATTTCCTCACGTCAGTCATGGTGCTGCCTCGGATCCTTTATTTAGAACGATTACTGAAGGAAGGACCGCTCACGAGGATTTAGGAACACAGAGCCACAGTGACCCACCCTGCTCCCTCCTGCCTACCTGATCAGCCGCCTCAGTAGAGAGGATTCTAATACGTCATGGAACTCATCAGGCAGATTATTTAGATGCTCAAACCGATGGGCTGAGGCGGCACAACCTGATAGCACGCCATCTAACGTCTCCCTCCGTGTTTTTGCATTTTGACACCAAACACAGAATTTAACCTCCAAGAAAAAACGACAAATTGTCCAAGACTTAAAAGGCGACTGCAATCACATCAGGATACGTTACAATCGGCCCTTTGAGGGCCACCATAATGCAGACGTGGCCCTCGGTGAAAATGAGTTTGACACCCCTGACCTAGAATAATGGATCACAGGTCAAATGTGTCCTTGCTGTAGTTCCTGCTTAAAAAATACAACTGTAGTCCCATTAATTATTATTATTTTTATTATTAGTCATTCTAAGCTTCCCCTTTTTTCTGATCAATTCTATGTTCCTGTAGTTCTTATTATCCAGACTGAGCTTCTGTCAGATTTAAAACTGCTTCTCTCACTTCTTGGCGTGAGTCTGATGAAGCTCAGTTATTTTATCGTTGACGGCTCAGTTCGCTGTACATCAGTTCGCACATCTTCAGCCCAGAATACGATCTGGTCCTCAGAACGAGTCCCACACAGCGAGGAGAAGCTGAGCACATGGAAAATGAGGTCATATCCCCACAGACTGCAGGAGCTCCACTCTTCAGAAATAATGACGGTGATTAGTGTTAAAGCCCTTCATGTCTGAGGACAACTGCTCTCTGTTCAAGGTTTCACTTCAGGAGAAATAAACAGTGATTAACACACACACACACACACACACACACACATCAAGGAAGTCCAAGTATTATTTAGGAAGGTCAGACCCCATGTAATTTCCCTCAATACTGTCTGTCTGTCTGTCTGTCTGTCTGTCTGTCTGTCTGTCTATCTGTCTATCTATCTATCTATCTATCTATCTATCTATCTATCTATCTATCTATCTATCTATCTATCTATCTATCTATCTATCTATCTATCTATCTATCTATCTATCTATCTAACTGTCTGCCTGTCTATCTATCTATCTAATTTGAGTCTAAAAGCAGCCCAGTTGTATTTAGACGTAATGAAAGGTAAATAATTAATCACTAATGTTGCTGTTAAGAACACTTGGCTTCACCATTCATCACCATTCATTCATCTTATTTACACACGACTGAACAGCTCATGCTTGTAGATGTGAACCATCATCCTAACTAACAGTACGAGGTCCCGTTTCGTAGGCTGACATGACTATCGTGATCCTGGCTCGAGAGAAACGGCGCTCTGACTCCACTGATGTTCATGTTTTCTATCTCTGAGGTTTGTGAGCTAGAACGATGTGACATTTGTGAGACGCACCGCTGTTTTACAAGCACTTCACGCTGACCAGTGTGTTTTATATGGTGAAAGGAATAACAGAGATCTGTGAGGGGCAGAGACGAGGGTTTCTGCTGAATAAATAACCTCACCTGAGCTGGAGGAGACGAGCCGAGACGGTCTGAACCAGATCGGTTACTGAATGTTCTCCTCCATCATTAATGTAGAGAGAATTTCCCTCCGGAGATGGAGTGTGACCACAGAAAGTAAAACATCTGCTGTAAGCAAAGAGGCCAGAGAAGAACAATTTCAACATACCCGACTGATTTATCTACACGGCCTTTCTTCTTTGTTCTGGAGAAGCGGAGGAGGGGGTTCCTCAAGGTATTTCTTTGTACTGATGATGCAGAGGGATCCCTCAAAGATCGTCTTCTTTCTATTGAAGCAGGGGATTCCACAAAGTGGTTCTGCTTTGTTTTAGTGAAGCAGGGAAATACCACAAAGTTTTCTGCTTCATATTGATGACAAATTCCTCAAAGATTGTTTACTTTGTACTGGTGAAGCAAAGGGATCCCACAAAGTGGTTTTGCTTTGCTTTAGTGAAACAGGGGGTCCCACAAAGTTTTTCTTTCTATGGGTGATACAGGGGCATCCCTCAAAGTTTTATGCTTTGTATTGATGTCGAATTTCTCAAAGATAGTTTACTTAACATTTTATATATATATATATATATATATATTAGGGCTGGCATGCGATTAAACATTTTAATCGAGATTAATCGCGATTAAAGAGCCAACTAATAATTAAGCAAAATTTTAACACTTATGCCCATTTTTATTGCAAGAACCATTTCTAGATGCAACACCAGTGGTGTAACTAGGAGCTCATGGGCCCCAGTTAAAAAAAAAAAAAGTTGGGCCCCCTCAACAAATGCACATGTTGATGGCTGAACAGAATGAACTAAAAGTCACTCGGACGTTACACCTCAAGTTCACATTCCTGCCTCTGGCATTTTTAATGAACAGTTTTAGTTTTTCTAGTTTTACTTAACGAAAAAATTTTAATATAATAAAAATGTTTTGGCGAGTGCAGCCAGGGGGGATGTGGGGGTTTGGGGGGGTGAGTGAGTGGTTGAGTTCATGTCGTGGAGGACCCCAGAACCATCGTGGGGGTCCTGACCATTGAAGAATAGCATGAAAGGGGGCTAACAAAGCATGCAGAGAAACAGATGGACTACAGTCAGTAATTGTAGAACTACAAAGTGCTTTTATATGGTAAGTGAAGTTGATAAAATGGACAGTGAGTGTAGAAACCAGCAGGTGGTTTTAATGTTATGGCTGATCTGTGTATATATATATGACAAATATAGGTGTTCTGTTCTATTCTAAATTGCCTCTAGGTGTCAGTGATTGAACGGATGTGTGTTGGGGCCTTGCTGTAGTTTGCTGCCTCGTCCAGGGTGTTTTTTGCCTTTGCGACCAGTTTAACCAGTGCCACAAGCGCATGCCATACGAGGCTCAAAAGTCCTGCTCAGAAGCATCTTTTTATAATGTAACTGTCTATAAGGCACCCGGTACAATATTTTAATATATAAAGATGGCACAGGTGCTCAGGTGGCGCAGTAGTAAAACCCGCTAGAACTTGTGAGTTCGAATCTTAGCTCTGCTACCAGCAGGCTGGGTGCCTACACAAACCATGATCGGCTCGTTCGTAGGGTGGGAACGCCAGAGGTGATTTCTCATAACTGCTGTAATTACGACCTCTACTGGCCGAGCGATGGCGCTGCACAGAGACGGAGGATAGTGGAGATCGGTGCGTGACCCTCCACTAAGTCACAGCCTTCCTTGGTCAAAAGTGGAGGTCAGCATTGGTAGAGAGGAGGCGTAATGTGATTGGGTAACTGGATACGACTTAATTTTAGAGAAAAATTGGGGGAAAATGTTTACGCCACTAAATATCTTAAGTATAAAGTGGCTGAAATAAAAAATCAGACAGTTCAGTAGCCAAACGTCTCTGCCGTCAGCTAGTAAAACCTTCAGAGAAGGAAAATGTTTGTCCTGAATCAAATAAATGAAGTGGTAAAAGTAAAAGACAAAAATACCATGTGTTACTCTCTGGTGAAGCTGTTTATTTAAGTTTTATTTTTATTCTTTCAGATCTTAAAAAATATTCTAAACAATAATAATAATAAAAATGTTGTTTTGGAAAGAAAAAATAATTTATTCCATTTAAAAGGTTTTGTTTTGGAACAGCATCTATAAAAAAACACAAAAATCATCTCACACAAAATCTGCTGGAATTCTAAACAGCAAAAACAAAAGTTTCTGGATTTTATATAAAAACAAAAAGCTCGCCGCTCAGGTGGCGCAGCGGTGAAGTACGCTAGCGCACAAGAGTTAGGGTTTCGAATACATCATTACCGAATCTCAGCTCTGCCTCTCCGACTGGGCTGGGCGGCTGTATGAACAACGATTGGCTGTTATTCATAGGGGTAAAAATTCTGATCATAGGTCCTCATAACTGGTGCGACTGCGGCCCCTGCTGGCTGACTGATGGCGCCTGCACAGGGCTGAGGAATAATGCTGATGGGGGTGTGGCCCTCCGTACACAGTGCCTGTCAGTGTATGAACTCGACTCGTGCGGGTGAAAAATGCAGTCTGTACTGACTGTACGTGCCGGAGGGGGCGTATGTCAGATGAGAGGCGTCCTCAGTCAGCGGTGAAGGGGGAAATCAGTATAGAGGACGCACTCAGGGTAATTAAACATGACTAGATAAGGGGAGAAAATTCGGAGGGGAAAGTGGGAAAAATAGAAAATTAAAAAAATAATAATAATTAAAAAAAAGCTCTGAGAGCCACGCCCGACATTCACTCCAATACTGACATGTAGTTCTGTTTTAACTGTATCTAACAGTCCATGTACAATCACTCAAAAATATTTATTAGACGGAAAATAACTAAAACCAAAGTAACACCCTAGCAACCACCTACAAATCTATAGAACATACAGTACATACGCCTTATATAGAAGATTGCTGGGAAACAAAAAAAGTCGGAACCGTAGAATTTATATAATAGTAGCTAATGGAGATCGATGCAAGACTCTCCGTGCGCTATACAGATCTCTATATGAACTCACTCACTCACTTTCTTAACCGCTTATCCAATCAGGATCGCGCGCAGGGAGGGGTGGTGGTGCTGGAGCCTATCCCAGATTTTCAATGGGTGCAAGGCACACAGTAACACCCTGGACGGGGCCCCAGACACACATACACACACACATTCACCTATAGGGCAATTCAGTGTCTCCGATTAACCTGACTGCATGTTTTTGGACTGTGGGAGGAAACCCCTGCAGACATGGGGAGAACATGCAAACTCCAGGAAGAAAGGATCCAGACCGCCCTGTCTGGGGATCGAACCCAGGACCTTCTAGCTGTGAGAAGGTCCTGGGTCCTGGGCTCAGTGCTACCCACTGAGCCACCGTGTCACCCTCCATATGAACTCCGTATGCACACATGTGTTAGTCAGTAGTGGAGGTCTTCAGCAGTAGAGGTGAGATATGTTTTGGTAATTGGACATGACTAAATTAAAGGGAAATCCATTTACTATTTTACTATTTGTTTCAATTCTGTCATTCTTATTCAGGTTCTCTAGCACATCAGGGTGGCTGTATTCCCAAAACACTGATCCCAAAACGAGCTCCGTAACCACCGAAAGGTCTCGCTGATGTTTCCTAGTTTACGTTGAAACCATGTTTTTATTTATCTGCTCAGATCAGAGTGCCAAAGTTCTGCTGAACCCACCACCGCCACTGAACACACCATCACTGAACCCACCACTGCTAAACCCTGCTGAACCCACCACCGCCACTGAACACACCATCACTGAACCCACCACTGCTAAACCCTGCTGAACCCACCACCGCCACTGAACACACCATCACTGAACCCACCACTGCTAAACCCTGCTGAACCCACCACCGCCACTGAACACACCATCGCTGAACACACCACCGCTTAACCCACCACCACTTAACCCACCATCGCTGAACACACCACCGCTTAACCCACCACCGCTTAACCCACCACCACTTAACCCACCATCGCTGAACACACCACCGCTTAACCCACCATCGCTGAACACACCACCGCTTAACCCACCACCGCTTAACCCACCACCGCTTAACCCACCACCACTTAACCCACCATCGCTGAACACACCACCACTTAACCCACCATCGCTGAACACACCACCGCTTAACCCACCATCGCTGAACACACCACCGCTTAACCCACCACCACTGAACACACCACCGCTTAACCCACCATCGCTGAACACACCACCGCTTAACCCACCATCGCTGAACACACCACCGTTTAACCCACCATCGCTGAACCCACCACTGACTGCAGTTTCAGGCTCAGCTGTGCTATCATCATGCCGGGCACACTTATACCAGCACCACACACACAATAGATTTGACTGGTTTAATTTCCGTGTGTGTGTGGAAAACAAAACGTCCACGCGGTCAAACCTCTGAGGTTGGGAATAACGGTGGCGTGGAGAAAATTGCATGATGGGATTTTCCATAGGGGGAGAAACTGTGCAGCATCAGCGTTCGCTTTTGTTGTGGTTTAATGCATCAGCAACTTGTAAAAAGCACAGAAGTTACACACACAGTGTCTAGATCAGGAGAAATAAGGAGGAAAATAAAATAAAACAATTTAAAAAAATTGTGTAAGTAAATGTTTCATGTTTTTCAGTCAGATTTTCACTTAGAATTAAGGCGCTTCAGTAGGAGCATTTTAAGGAATCCCAGAAATACCCAGCTGCCCGAGCCGTGTCCCTGTGAAAAAGGAAACGTGCACACGGTGGAACCCTCAGAGTCCCGGAGTAACGACGGCGTGGAGAGAACCGAGTCATTTACATTTCCTAACCAGCAGAAATCGACTCGCCGACTCCATTCTCATTTTCTGCTTCAGTTTGGGAGCGACGCATCAGCCTGGACTCGTAAAACGTGCAGATGTTGCTGCGCTGAAGCCGCCGTGCGGGCCAAACGCTCGGGATGGGGACGGATTGAGTCATAGCCGCGCCCCCTGACATTCTCAGTAGAAAGCCGCATTGTGTTTACGATGTGAATTCGCCGAGTGCTGCTGCGGTCAGGACGTCCAGGACCAGGATTCAGAAATGAAAAGCTGCTTGGCGATGATGTCCGTCCACACCTTTCCCTGGGTTATGAAACACGCCCGGTCTGTGATGTGGCGTGGCGGGCGCGGATACCCGTATTGAGCGGCGGGTTAAAGGTGGGACGAGGCCACAGAGTACAGAAGAAATCATTATTTATCTTCAGAGCCACACGATGATGAGAATGTTCTTCAGGACGGCTGATGTGGATCTGAGATGGAGCTTTGATCGCTCAGGCGTCCGGTAAACTTTTAGCTTTATTTAGGACTCAATCATGGTGTAATTTATCATTCTAGCAAATAATATTGATATAATTCTAGGATCTAATTTTTTTAATAAGCATGTTCTTTTGGGGTGGCCACAGTTGATCGTTGGTCTTCATCTTTCCCTGTCCTGACTGTCCTCTCCTCTCCTCTTCCTCCCTGGCGTCTCCAACCATTATTAAAACTAAAATATTATTTTGGCTCCTAGCTGGTTGCAGAGATGAGGTGGTGGAATACTGATGCATTCGTTCACTAAAAAAAAAAAAAACAGAAGAGGGAGGTCGTCCAACCAGGTGATGTAACACAGTGGTGGAGAATGTGCTCTCCCACTCATCTTCATATTAATATAATAATCTTGATATAAATTATCACCACACAACCACCTGCAGGAAATCTGTAGCATCCTGAAGGACTGGTCTCACCCTGACCACCGCCTGTCTGAATGTGGTCCCTCAGGTAAGAGTGTTACAGGTCCATTAGAAAATGCAGTACAGGACTGGAAAACAGTTTCCATCATAAATCCACTATCACAGTGAACTCTGCTCTGAATTCACATACAATATAAGCCACAACACGTCACGGCTACTTTCAATTTCCTGTTCTGTTCCTGTCCTGTCCTTTTCTGTCCTGTGCTTTTTCCTATTCTGTCCTTTCCTGGACTTTCATGTCCTGTCTTGTTCTTTTCCTGTCCTTTTCTGTCCTGTCTTGCCCTATCCTGTCCTTTCCCTTTCTTACCTTTCCTGTCTTTTCCTGTCCTGGTCTTTCATGTCCTGTCCTGGACTTTCCTGTCACTTTATGTCCTGCCCTTTCCTGTCTTTTCCTTTCCTGTCCTTCTCTTTTTCTTTCCTGTTCTTCCTTCCCTTGCTTTTCTGTCCTGTCCTTTTCTGTCCTTTTCTTTCATGTCCTGTCCCTTGCTTTCCTTTCCTGTCCTTTTCTGTCTTCTTCTTTCCTGGACCTTTATTTCCTGTCCTTTCCCTTCCTGTCCTGTCTCGTCCTTTCCGGTTCTGTTCTGTCCTGTCCTTCCCTTATACGGTCCTTTCCTGTCCTTTTCTTTTGCTTCCCTTCCTTTCAAGTCCTTTCTGTCTTGTCCTTTTCTCTCTGGTCTTGTCCCGTCCTTTTCTGTCCTGTTCTTTCATGTTCTGTTGTTTCCTGTCCTTTCTTGTCCTGTCATTTCCTTTTTTCATGCCCTTTTCTGTACCTTCCTGTCTCTTCTTTTTCTGTCATTTCCTGTTTTGCCCTGTTTGCCCTTTCTCTTCCTGTCCTTTCCTGCCCTTTTCTGTCCTGTCCTTTCCTGTGCCTTCCTTTTCCTTCTTGTACTGTCTTGTCCCTTACTTTCCTTTTCTTTCCCATCCTGTCGTTTCCTTCCCTTTCTGTCCTTTTCTTCCTTTCCTGCCCCTGTCCTTTCTAAACGTCCACCCACCCGTTTGTCCTTCCTTCCTCATGTGTGCACTGAATTTCTGAACTTACTGAATATTGTGCTAAAACACAATAACAATAAAGACAGTTTACATTTTGAAAACTCCTCTGTCTGTCCCAACTTTATTGGAGGGTGTTAAAGGCATCAGATTCAAAAAGTGTTTTTTTTTCTTTTTACTTTTGTCACTCAAATAAAAAATTTAAACAAATGAACAAATCACAGATTCTTCTTTTTATTGCATTTTACAAAACAATATGTGATAATAAGACGATGTATCGGTCGATTATCATCATTTGCTTTGGCTGTTTCTGCACTGTCGGATACTTTTCTAAGAAAAAACCTCAGAAGACGATGATGCTTCTTCAAACACTTTACCGCTTTTTATTGGACGCAGCTTTTCTGAGTCTCTGGCTCAGTCGTGGTTTTGGGTGGTTGGCATCTAAGTGCTGGTATCTCACAAGAGAAAACACGGATTCTTTTACTGACATGAATTAAAAATGCTTTGGAAGGTTTTGCGTGGTTTGTTGTTTTACGTTCAGGCATGTGTTCCTAATGAAGACGTCAAGTCCCGCATTTATTCAGCACGACGTCTTTGTTCTTTTATAATAATAATCCGGTCCAGTTGTTCTGAGACGAAGAGCCACATGTGATCAAAATATGCAGATATTAACCTCAGGTGTCGATCACACCCATCGCTAACAGGCGTTTTTAATCATATACAAACATTTTTACAGGGAGCAACAACAGCTCAGCAATTAAAAAAGTAGTTTTTCCTGTCCTTTCCTGTTCTGTTCTGTCCTGTCCTGTTTTTTTTTTCTATCCTGTCCTTTACTGTTCTGTCCTGTCTCTTCCTTTCCTGTCCGGGCCTGTCCATGCCTTTTCTGTCCTGTCATTTACTGTTTTTTTCTGTCCTTTTCTTGTCCTTTTCTGTTCCTTTCTGTCCTGTCCTTTCTTGTTTTTTTCTGTCCTGTCCTGTCCTTTACTGTCCTGTCCCTATTTGTCCTGTCATTTCCTTTACTGTTTTTTTTGTCCTTTACTGTCCTGTCCCTATTTGTCCTGTCCTTTCCTTTTGTTTTATGCCATTATCTGTCCTTAAAACTATTCGGTGATAAGTTAAAAGGAAGTGGGTACAACAGAAGTCGCATAAAAGTAAACGTCACACAAAATATACATCATGCGTCCCTTATTTAACTTTTTTTATTCAGTTGTTAATTTGTGAGTGTGAACACTAATCAGACCAGGACTGAAATATAACAGCGGATCATTTTCCTGTTCCTTCAGGACCGAGGGAGCCTAACTACTATAAGCAAGCCCAAAAGCCCACGTGATCAAGTCTTTCCCAGCAGGGGTTCCGCTGGCCAGATCCGAGAGCCGAACACCGGTCGTTGTTTACGCACGTGCACTCGATAGCGTAGCGGCTCGCGCAGCTGATTGTATAGCTAACAAACAGAATGTGAGCTTATACAAACACGCTCACCTCCTGCATCCATCTGCTTTTCTTATACTAATCAAAAACACGGAGCAGAGCTAATCAAAAACAACCACGCGGACGCCATCGCCGCCACTCTTAACGACAGCAGGGCTCTGGTGGGTGGTGCCACGTTGTGGTTCCGGACCACTTCATTAATACTTAGATAGCAGTGACGCACCAGCAGCTTTTATTTAATCACAGCAGTGAGCTGATTCGGTTTAATCCTGACCAGGAGGTTCAGCCTTGAGGTATAAGACTTGAGTATGCATGCGTTAGGTGGATTAATTCGACCGAATCGCCCCTAATTGTGAATAACTGCATGTGTGTGTGTGTGTGTGTGTGTGTTTGTGTGTGTGTTAAACAGTAGGTGTTCAGTCCCTTTCTTTTCTACCAGTGATTTTATATAGTGCAGGACCCACTGTAAGCCTGACCAGGATCAGGGATAAATATTTCCCAGAATTCCTTTAGAGTGAAGCACCTGAACGACGCACCTCGTTAACAGCAATAACAGGAACTTTTATTTATTCATTGTCTGTTTTATCACAGCTTTATCCTGGTCAAGGTCACAGTGAGTGCACGTCTTTGTACTGTGGGAGGAAACCGGAGCTCCAGCAGGAAACCCACACAGACACGGGGAGAACATGCAAACTCCACCTGGAAATCGAACCCAGGACCCTCTTCCTCCGAGGCACCAGTGCTGCTCATTTCCTCACCTGTTTTCTAAAGCCACATCCACTTCTGTGAACAGGAAAGGTCCTGGGTTCGAATCCCAGGCGGGGCGGTCCGGGTCTTTTCTGTGTGGATTTGGCATGTTCTCCCCGTGTCTGTGTGGGTTTCCTCCCACAGTACAAAGAGATGTGTGTGTACCCCGTGATGGACTGGTGCCTGGTGAATTGTACCCACTGTGACCCTGACCAGGATAAAGCAAAGGTAAAACAGACAAAAAAATTTACATATTCGGCATTTAGCAGACGTTTTTATCCAAACTGTTATCATTGAATGCAATTAAGGGGCCTTGCTTAGGGGCCCAACTGTGGCAACTTGCCAATGGTGGGGCTAGAACTAGCAACCTTCTGATTGCTTGTCAAGTATCTCAACCGCTGAGCTAACACAAGCTTGAGCATATTGTCTGTGTTTGAGGCGAAGCTGATTATAAAGTTAGTTGCTGTGGCTGAAACTCATGAATTCAATTAGAAGTGGCATCCCAATACTTTTGGTCACATTTATGAGCTCTCACTATCAGAGTTTGGATTTCCCTCATGTCAACACTGGTGTTTCTCTAGCTCTTCCCTAACGCCTCGTCCTCCTCGTATCCGTTTCAGGAGCGCATGACATCACGTTCATCAGCCTCGACGCCGCCGCCGTAACGCTAAGCAGAGGAGCATTTATCCAGATCCGGTGGGTCCGAGCGTCCGGCGGCGCGATCATCAGAAGAAGCTCGGAGCTACTGTAGCCTGAAAGGAACGAGCTGCTCGGTGAGGGAACGACGTGATGAGGAACGTCTGCTGTGTGGAGCACCGTGATATCCAGCCTCTCCTCGGCCTCCTGAGATCTTTCCATGAGCTCACGCCTGGCACGGACGTTCGGAGGAAAATCCTGCAGCGCTGTTAGGAACACGTGCGTTATGTAAATAAAATCATCACAGTTTGTGCAGTAAGTGTTTTATTACATTTATATTTCTGCATTTAGGAGACGCTTTTATCCAAAGTTACTTACAGATCAGCCATAACATTAAAACCACCTCCAGGTTTCTACACTCACTGTCCATTTTACCATATAAAAGCACTTTGTAGTTCTACAATTACTGACTGTAGTCCATATGTTTATCTACATGATTTGTTAGCCCCCTTTCATGCTGTTCTTCAATGGTCAGGACCCCCACAGGACCACCACAGAGCAGGTATTATTTAGGTGGTGGATCATTCTCAGCACTGCAGTGACACTGACATGGTGGTGGTGTGTTAGTGTGTGTTGTGCTGGTATGAGTGGATCAGACACAGCAGCGCTGTGCGCTGACACCTCACTGTCACTGCTGGACTGAGAATCGTCCACCAACCAAAAACATCCAGCCAACAGCTGTGACCACTGATGAAGGTCTAGAAGATGACCGACTCAAACAGCAGCAATAGATGAGCGATCGTCTCTGACTTTACATCTACAAGGTGGACCAACTAGGTAGGAGCGTCTAATAGAGTGGACAGTGAGTGGACACGGTATTTAAAAACTCCAGCAGCGCTGCTGTGTCTGATCCACTCATACCAGCACAACACACACTAACACACCACCACCAGCTCTGGGATTCCGGACTCTTCGAATTCTAATCTCTCTGCTACCGGTCGGCTGGGTGCCCCCTAGCGGGCACGATCTGCAGTGCAGACGGTGCAGCAGACAGAATCGACCACTAGTCAGCTGGGTGGGAAAAGAACTGACTAAAAAGTGGGCGGAGTCTTTGACCCTGAGGGAACATGGAGACCAGCGCGTGACTCTCCATGCGCAAGACCGACCTCACGCGCCAATCCATCAAAGTACGGGCGAATAAAAAGAAGTCGGTGGACCAGGCATGGGTGGGAGGGAGTGTGTGTTAGGTGAATATACTTTCCTCGTACGCCATCAAGGTCTCCAGCAGCAGGAACTGGCTGCGCTTAAAATCTTCACTTTTTCTTTGCTCCGTTTCTGTTTGATGCCACCTGTTCAACAGGCTGTGTTCAAACAACCGCACCACATGGACCAGATAAGCCACGCCCACCACATGCTAGGTGCCGCTTGTATAACTACAATTAAAATAAATGCAGGTGATGATCTATAGCGGTTGAAAGGAATTGCCGGATCAGTAAAGTATCACGCCTTTATATAGACAGTAGAATCATTTATTATTTATTTCTTTTTACTGTGCTGTTTGAACCTCACCAGTGCTGTAGATTTTAATGCCTCTCTTGCATCATATTTTCCAGCTCAGGACTGGTCAGGACGCGTGTTTCTGGAATACATTCCACCCGTCCGTTCGCTGGTACATTTGGTTTCCATTATTTTTGGACTCCAGGATGCAGGAGTGGATGTGTGCGGTACAGCGGGAGAATCAGACTGAACCTCAGAACCACGTTAATACAAACATCTAATCAGCACGGGTCCGGGTTTATTCCCACAGTCTGCTGGATCAGTGCTAGCTTGGAGATTAAGGTACTGGATTAGTGATCAGGAGGTCGCTTGTTTTAGCCCCACGTCTGTCAAGTTGCCACTGTTGGGCTCCTGAGCGAGGCCCTTAAGCCTCAAATGCGCTCATTGTAATTTGCTTTGAATAAACGTGTCTGGTAAATGCTGCAAACGTAAATATATCTCATGCATGTCCAAGTCCTGGTGGGACATAAAAAAAAATACATTAAAAATGATAATAATAATAGGATTCAAATTCAAGAAAAATAAATAATAAGTAATAATAAATAAATAAATAATACATAATAATAATTATGAATAAATATCAAATAAATAAATAATGCATAAGTAAAATAATAAATAAATAATACATAAATAAATAATAAATAAATGAAATAATAATAAATAAATAATAAAGAATAATAAATGACCTGTTCTTTGAAGAATAAAGAAAGTGGAGATTCAAAATTCTACAAATGTTTAGTAATATTTAAATCTGCTGATTTGAGAGATCATAAATTATGCTTCATTTTAATCCTGGAATTTATCTAAACTTCAGACTGGGTCTGTTCATCAGAAAAGTCTAATACACAAAAGAAAAAATACATACATCAATTCCACGCAGAAACGCTGTCAAGTTCTCTGGGCCTGAGCTCATCTCTGATGGACCGAAAGACATGCTGTGGTCAGAGTCCACGTTTTAACTTGTTTTGGGGGAGGATTGAGACTCTTATTAGCAAGAGATAACATCTGAGACAACACCAAGCCTCATTCGGCACATTACATCACCATAGCTTTGTAGACACAAAGTGTGTGTGTGCTTGACTGGCCTGCCTGCAGTCTAGATCATTCTCCTACTGAAAATGTATGGTGCGACATGGACTGCTGAGCATCTGAAGTCTCATATCAAGCAAGACAAAAGTGTATTTAATATTAAAGCTGATGGAACACAGGTAATTGAACGGTCGCTGGATCAAACCCCACCCCTGCCAGGTTGCCACTGTTGGGCCCTTAAGCAAGGCCCCTAGGCCTCAGTTGCTCAGACAGTATACTCTCACAGTACTGTAAGTCGCTTTGGATAAAAGCGTCCGCTAAATGCTGAAAATGAAATAAATAAAACAACACTTTTATTTGAAAGGTGGCAGCACTTCACCTCGTGTGTGTGTTACCGATGAACGTCCAGCCGTGTCTCTGCCCTAGTTCTGCAGGACCAGCTGTCGTCCATCTGGAGAAAAACACGTACAGGTTGGGTCGAGCTTCAAGGTGGACGAAATCATCACTGTCTTATTGAATAGCACAGAACCCCAATCAACAGCTCTGGAATGAACCAGAACATCAACTGAGACTTTCTTGCAAAATCAGTTCTTTCAGTTCTTTCGACTGGATGGGCACAAATTCCCACAGGCATCTTGTTAGAAGTTATCTCAGAAGAGCGGCTGTTACAAACAGCTCAAAATAAACTGGATAATTTACTGACCACTGAGTCGTTGTTACTGACCACTGAGTCGTTGTTACTGACCACTGAGTCGTTGTTACTGACCACTGAGTCGTTGTTACTGACCGATCAGTCTTTGTTTTGCTTGTCTAAAGGTTTAACTGTTCTGGTGTGAATCAGACCTGTTTAAGAAAAGCTTCACGCTCCATTTCAGCTTCGTTCACGGGCAGCTTTCACGCAGCATTTCCCCAGATGGAGATGAGATCCAGCCCAGTGAGTCCAGCCCCAGAGGTCATAAACTCACAGACTCTTCGGTTTACTGAAGGGATGGTTTAGATTTGGCCTCCATCCGAACATCCCGTTCCTCTGCAGAGACTTCAAAGCATCTCCCGAGTGTCGGGACGCTCAGCGCCTCACGGCGTCCCTCCCTCACACCTTCGGGTTTAAACCCGGGGCGTCGAGGGTAAAACAAACCAGAGCGGCAGCACACATAAGAGGAACGGGAGTTCGCTCCGGAGTTTTGAACGGAGTTTTTTAATAAAACTAACCCATGTGATCATGTGACCTCTCACATCAGCGGTTCTCTGCATCAACACCTAAATCTGAATCATTGTATTTGCACTTTTGTGGTGGGCGAATCAAATATGTAGTTTAAAATAGATCTATGACATCACAAGAGATCTCCTGTATGCCTTATTGATTTTCCTGTATCATTACGTGTGATTATTTGATGCTCATCTCATTTAAATTCAATGGGACCCCCCCCTTTGGGCTCACTGAGGCCCCCTAGGGGACATCGGCCCACCAGTTGAGAACCACTGCTATAGAACAGGGTTTTTCAAGCAACCCACATCTTCTTCATTATTTTTACCGCCTTCCAGGCAACACATCAAATTCATTCATCTGGTCCCACTGTGGTTTACAAGGTTTAACGTAAAGCCTCCACAAGGGGGCGCATGTGTACAACTTAATTTTTTGATGTGCCTGTTAAAATTCTTTTATTAATTATTATTATTTTTGTCTGTGACCCATTTTTTTTTGGCCCACGACACACCCAAGGGTCACAACCCAAGGTAAACCCACGTGGACACGGGGAGAACATGCAAACTCCACACAGAAAGGACCCGGACCGCCCCACCTGGGGATCCAACCCAGGACCTTCTTGCTGTGACTAGGTTTTCGAACACACCCAATGAATGCTTGCAGTGTATGGGCACAGAGAAGTCACCAGTGTTATCCCGTCATCAATTTACCACCAAGTTAAACAACAATATTGAGGTGATTTTTTTGTTTGTTTTGTTTTTAAACACTGAATTAAAGAGAATAAAGAAGAACAATAAAACGAGACACACGTGTGATATTTTCAGTAGTTTTATTGAAAAATGCCTCCTCTGTTTTCAGAAATAAATAAGAAAATAAGGCTATGAATTCACAATCTGCAGTTAAGAACATGACGCGGCGTCACGCGGAGATGCCAACTGCACTGGATACTGATACGACGACGAGGACTCAAATTATATTCTGATTAAAATTCAAATAAAACATAAAAAAAATGAGAGGAAAACAAAAAAAATCTTTCTAAATATACACGACAGACATGCAAATCCACCTTCCGTACGCTGTGAGTCGATATTAAAACGATAAATATTCGGTTTAAAGTAAAGTTACCGTGACGACGGGTGGAGATGAGCGGGTGATGGGAGTCGATCGTGTGAGTGAACGGTGTGATGTGAAGTGTGATGGAGGAAGCACGGGGGGTCGGCGAGCGTGAGACGAAGCTAAAGCGATGAGGGAGCGGAACATTTACAGGCGTACGTGGAGATCTGGGATCTGTTACCGGGATCTGTTCCCTCTAAAATCGAGCAGATATTTAAAAATAAAGAAGTGTTCAGGATCTCGGTCGGATGGACAGGGCGTGGCGGGGAGCGGCGTGCTGCGCTCACGATGCTAATGCGTTCGGTCTCCTGGAGAGCGATCTCCTGCGGCGCCCGGCGGGTGAGATCTCGAAATCTTCCTCAGGGACGGGGTTTTCGTTTTCATAGGGCTCGGGCTGGCGGGGAGCAGCTTCTGCTTGGAAATATCATTGTGCTCGATTGAACAACAGTACAAACGTAAAATAAAAACAATCAAATAAAAACAAGATTCAGTTCTGTAATGCTAGAATCTAAACCTTTACATCAGAATTATTATAACTATTAAGAATTAACGACGGGATCAAATGAACCAGGCACTGAGATCTTGCTCACACTAATACAGATACATTAAAAATGTTTTAAATATATCAGAAAAACGTTTTCCAGGCAAATTTGGACATAAAATCAGCTTTAAATGATTTGATTTGTAACAGAAAAGCTCTACTGTACAGTCTGCTTCGTCTTCAGTCTGATTTGTCCTCAAATTTGACATAAAAACCCACACGAACTCACAAAATTGGACATTTTAGACCCAGATCAGGTAAAAACTGGAGGCCGATCACAATCTCGGTACGTTATCCACTCAAATTTGCACATAAAATCAGTTTTAAACAAAGCACTTTCAATTTAAAAGTGACATTAATTCAGATTTGATATGTAACATGATTTTAAATCCAAAATCCAGCCAGAAAAGCTTTAGTCTAATTTGTCTGAAATAAAGCACTTTAAATTTAAAAATGAATCTAAAAATGAATCTAAAAACATCCAGCCAGAAAAGCTCTACTGTACAACCTTCAGTCTGATTTGTCCTAAAATTTGACATTAAAACCTCTGGAATCACAAAAATTGGACATTTTAGACCCTGATTAGGTGAAAACTGGAGGTTGATCATGATCTCAGTATGTTTTCCAGGCAAATTTGGACGTGAAATCAGCTTTAAACGATTTGACTTTTAACAAAAAAGCTCTACTGTACAGTCTGATTTGTCTTCAGTCTGATTTGTCCTAAAATTTGACATAAAAAATCTAAAAAATTGGACATTTTAGATCCTAATGAGGTGAAAATTGGAGGCCGATCATGATTTGGTTGGTTTTCCAGATCAGGTGAAAACTGGAGGTCGATCACGCTCTCAGTACGTTTTCCACACAAATTTGGACATAAAATCAGCTTTAAATGAAGCTCTTTTAATTTAAAAATGAATCTAATTTGGATTTAATCTGTAATATGGTTTTAAATAAAAAAATCCAGCCAGAAAAGCTCTACTGTACACTTTTCAGTCTGATTTGTCCTAAAATTTTACATAGAAACCCGCAAAATCACAAAAATTGGACATTTTAGACCTGAATCAGGTGAAAATTGAAGGCCAATCATGATTTGGTTGGTTTTCCATGCAAATTTGCACATGAAATCAGCTTTAAACAAAGTACTTTTAATTTATAAATGAAATTAATTTAGATTTGATATGTAACACATACATAAATACATAATTCAACCAGAAAAGCTCTATCGTAAAATCTTTAGTCTAATTTGTCCTAAAGTTTAACATAAAAACCTGCGAAATCACAAAAATAGGACGTTATCGAGGCCAATCACAATCTCGGTACAACTAGAGACTAGAAAGACTACATCTAGAAATACTTTTAAAACCAGATCAGTTCCTAAAGACCAGGCGAGCGTTTATTCAATAAAAATACGTACTCGGATTTGGCTCATTTCTAAGAGCTGATGCCCGGAGAGAAATAAAAAGGAACGTTAGGTCAGGACAAGCGGACCAGATCTGCTCTGGCGACCCCTGAATACAGGAGCAGCCAAAAGAAAGAAAATTTACTTATTTGTATTTGTATTAGTGTGGACTGAGCAAAAACAAAAAAAAGAACATTAATGTTAATCATTGGAATATTAAATATATATAAATATATATATATATATCATTTCATAAACTGTTCAAGTGTTTGATATGACTTAAGGTAACAGTTCGACTTAAAAACTAAAAAACTAAACACATTTCTTTAGGGTATCACGTCCTAACAGACACATTTTATCCCTAAAAAAAAGACTTTGTAGCATGATGGATTAAAATAATCATAATGGATGATTGATTAAAATAATAATCATAATAAAAACCAGAGGCATTCATGTTGGCATTCAGCGAACAGCAGGATACAAGGCACTAGCTCACTACAGGTGTTAAAACTAATTTTACAAGGCACACCGTGTTTATGTACAGATGAAACAGAAGAACCGCTGCAGAGTTAGGGGTAAACCTGGGCCGCCCGGGCTACACATCCTCTCGGTTAGTAAGTGTTGTAGGTGTCGGTGTTCATGCTCCTTCACCCGCTCGTTTAGCTCGTTGAGGGGGTAAACGGGCCGCCGCGTTTGCCGCCGTCAGCCGCCGCCTCGGAGGTTAAAGTCACTTGTTAGTAGCAGGGTTTTAGATTGTGATCAATGTCGGGAGGGAGGGGGGATGAGGGGGGTCGTTAATAGTTTCCGTGGTGGTTTTTTCCTCACAGTTGTGAATGATAAGAGTTCAGAATCGGGACTCGCTCGTGAGTGAAAGCAGCACAGGCGCTTTACAAGGCTTACGAACCTGAAAGGGGTCAGAGAGCGGGTTAGAACGACCGATCAAACTAAACTACACAAGCAGGCTATTATTAACCAGAGGGGCGTAACATGAGCTGGTTCATTCCCACCCCCAAAATAACCTTATTAGATTGAGTTTCTGTTATTTTGAGTCTGAAGCTCTGCTGGTGGTTATTGGAGCAGAGCTGGTGCAGAACTGAGCTCTAGAACTTGCAAAATGAAGCGTAAAGCACTAGAGAAAAAGGCGAGAACAGAGCGAGCCTCCCCACAAAATAAATCCTCTCACTCATGTAAACAGAGAGACGTGCGCCAGCTAGTGGACGATTACTGAACTACTGGTCTTGGTACGCTTCTCTTGATAAGACCGGACATTCGTTTCACAAATTGTGAATATGAGACGAATCTGCAACAGTTCGTCTCATTGGAGGAGCTTTGAAAAGGTCAGCGGCAAACTGGGTCAAAGTCCACTTAGAGAAGCGCAGCACAGTCCTGTGGCGGTTCCCTCGTGAGGCCCAAAACGCCACACCGGGGCGAGCACCACCCTCATCAGACTGACAGAAAGAAGCCCTGATATTTAGGAATCCTTCCACCTGAAGCATCCGAGCCTCCGTGCCCCATCTGCTGGCCAAACTAGGCAGCGCAGCAAAAACCCAGGAGAGTGAGCGGGAGGCTGCTACTGATTGATGATACGACGGTTGAGTTTGCTAACGCTTTCATGCTACGCCCCTCTGGTGGTCATTGGCTATGTTAAAATTCAGTATTATTACTGAGCTACTGTAACTGTCAGCTATACATGCATTACGCTAGCTAACAGCTAGCTAATCATGCACTATGCTAATCCATGCCTTATGTTAGCAGTGTTGTTTTTAAGTTGCGCAGCAGGTTTCTATGCTAGCGGTGCTACTCACCTCTGTACGGCTGGCCGTTGTACGGGATTCCCACACACTGAGAGGAGTCGCAGTAGCCGGGGGGTCCCGGTGGTCCTCGGGCCCCTGGGACACCGTTACGACCGGGAGAACCGCGAGAACCTGGAGAGCCGCTGGGACCCGGAGGTCCTTGTCTGGACTCGCCTGGCTGACCTGTTTTACAAACAAGCACAAATTATAAAAACAAAACCTGCAAAAATTCATTTTATATTAAAAACACGTCGTGGTGAGAGATTCCATTTACTTTTGCGAGAACATCGGAACGCTCAGAGTAGATCCTAGTGATCTAATGATCCACTAATCTAATGATCTAATGATCTAATAATCTAGCGATCTAATGATCTAATGATCCACTGATTTAATGATCTAACAATCTAATAATCTAGCGATCTAATGATCTAGCGATCTAATGATCTAATGATCTAGTGATCTAGCGATCTAATGATCTAATAACATAGTGATCTAGCGATCTAATGATCTAATGATCTAGTGATCTAACGATCTAATAATCTAGTGATCTAATTATCTAATGATCCACTGATTTAATGATCTAACAATCTAATAATCTAGCGATCTGATGATCTAGTGATCTAATGATCTAGTGATCTAGCAATCTAATGATCTAATAACATAGTAATCTAGTGATCTAATGATCTAGTGATCTAATGATTTAACCATCTACCAATCCAATGATCTAGTGATCCACTGATATATGATAGTTAGATCTAGTGATCTGGTGATCTAAGGATCTAATTATCTAACAATCTAATTATCTAGTCATCTAGTGATCTAATAATCTAACAATCTAATGATCTAAGAATTTAATGATCTAACAATCTAACGATCTAATAATCTAGTGATCCACTGATATATGATAGTTGGATAATAGATCATTAGATCGTTCGATCATTAAATCACTAGATCATTGGATCTAACAATCTAAGGATCTCACAATCCAATGATCTAGTGATCTAATAAATTAATGATCTAACATTTTAATGATCTTGCAATCCAATGATCTAGTGATCTAACGATTTAATGATCTAACGTTTTAATGATCTCACAATTCAATGATCTAGTGATCTAATGATTTAATGATGTACTGATTTAATGATCTGACAATGAAAGCTTTGCACTTTTTGCTGAAGTAATAAAATCAGCAGTAGATTTTAGCTAACAGCTAGTTCAGATGAAGCTAATATCACCCTCATGTGGTTTGGTGAGGTGAGTGGTATAAAATAACAGAATGTACCAGGTGGTCCGGGTGGGCCGCGCTGTCCTCTCTCACCAATCCCTGGACTTCCTCTGTCCCCCTTCTCTCCAGCGAGTCCTGCAAATCATAACAGAGACACTTACAACTAACCCCAGAATCAAACCCCAACCATGTAATGTAAACACTGCAATAGCAGAGGTACCCAGTGGGGGGGGGTTACTTTTTACACTAATATGTTTATTTACTGGTTAGTTTTGGGCTCTGGTACAGGACGCGACACTCACCCCTCTCTCCCTGTGACCCGGGTAAACCTGACCTCCCTGGGAAGCCGTTCTGTCCGATCCTGCCGGGTTCTCCACGAGGACCGGGAGTACCGGGGGCTCCGGGCGGGCCGGCAGGTCCGGGACTGTTACTGCGCATGTCACTGGGGATCTGGTTGATCATGTCGCTGAATCGGCTCATCTGACCTGGGAGGAGGAACAGAGATGAATAAAACCATTACTAACAGATAAAGTTCACTAATACCTGTGAGGAACGTTCACTGTTAGTACCGTTTACAGATTTATGACCAGGTTAAGGGTGCTGACTCAGGATTCAGCCAGTGATTCCAGAGAAACCAGACCCACAGTGACCCTGACCAGTATCAAATGGTGGTAAAACATAAAAATAAAATAAAAACTGATCAGATTGAGGTCAGGACTTTCCTAAAACTGTGTGCTTTAGGTCGCAGTTCTGCTGAATCACTAAACTGCTTCCTTCTTTATTCTTCCATCCACCAGTCACACTGAAATCATAACAGTCCAAACTCTTTGTGGTTCGCCCATCAGGACGAACGTTATTTTAGTACTAATGCCCCAGACAGGACGCCAGACTATCACAAGGCTTTGGCCTTCCACCCATTCCCTCCCCCCTCAGACAGAGCCAATCATATCTGTATGTAGACACCCCACAGGTTGATAGCACAGCTGGGGATTCGAACCCAGGATCTCAGCAATTGTAGCTCTGCACAACCTATACCTGTATGATCCAAAAAAGTTCAAAAACCCTAAAAACTGAGATTTGTGTCTGAAATTTAAATTCATTGGAATAAACTGATAAGAACACAAATCAATAAATAAAAATGTATATACAAATAAATAAATTATACACAAACAATAAGTAAAAGCTCTATTAACAAATAATAATAATAATAATAATAACAAAAACAACAACAATAAACAAAATAATAATAGCAAAAACAATTTTAATAAAAAGCACAAATAATAATAATAAAATAATTATAATATAGAAATAATAATATTAATAACAATAATAATAATATTATAATATAGAAATAATAATAATATAAAAAATAATAATAATAATAATAATAAATGTTAATATAAACATAATAATAATAATAATACAATAATAATAATAATAATAGCTATACCACTACTACTACTACTAATAATAATAATAATAATAATAATAATAAATGTCAGTATAGAACTAATAATAATAATAATAATAATAATAAAAATAATAATAATAATAAACATCTGTATAGAAATAACAATAATAATAATAATAATAATAGCTATACCACTACTACTACTATTAATAATAATAATAATAATAATAAATATCAATATAGAAATAATAATAATAATAATAATAAAATAATAATAATAAAATAATAATAATAAATATAAATATAGAAATAATAATAATAATGTAAAATAATAATAATAAATATTTATATAGAAATAATAACAATAATGTAAAATAATAATAATAAATATTTATATAGAAATAATAATAATAATAATAGCTATATCACTACTACTACTATTAATAGTAATAATAATAATAATAAATATTAATATAGAAATAACAATAATAATAATAATAATAAAATAATAATAATAATAATAATAATGATAATAATAATAATAATAAATATCAATATAGAAATAATAATAATAATAATAATAAAATAATAGTAATAATAATAAAATAATAATAAAAAATTATAATAATAAATATTAATAAAAAAAATTATTAATAATAATAATAATAATAATAATAATAATAATAATTCTTACTGTTGACCAGTTGCTCACACACTTGTCTGGCAATGGAGCGCATCATTCCCTGAGAGGCCAGATCTCCCTAAACACCACAGTAAACACCACAGTAAACACCACAGTACAGTTCACGTTCAGAAATAAAAAAAAACTCCTGTCCAGTTTAATCAGGACGAGAGTGAATGATAAATCCTGTACTCACCCTCTCACCCTTGTCTCCTTTTATACCGCTGGGTCCCTGTGTAAATGAGAACCAGATTCCAGTTTACATCAGAAACTCAGTCCAACAATCCCACTGTACCCACCATCCCACAACCCCCCCCCCCCTCCCCCAGCACACCGCACAGCACTCATTACAAGGAGCAAACGTCCCCGCCGCAGACTCAAAGAACGCCGCTCACATGTCATGTAGCGGCAAACCATGACTGCCTGGTGAGTGAGTTAGCGGCTCTGTGGGGTTCAATATCGAACCCTTAAGGAACGTAACTGGTTTAATACTTTGGGTTTTTAATGTAAGGATGATATTACATGAGCACGGTGCACTTACAGGAACGCCGTTTTCACCAGACTTGCCAGGCTGTCCTGTAGGACCCGGCATTCCTGGAGATCCAGGTGCCCCCTGCATACACAAAAATAAAGATTAGATACTGATTTAAATACTGACATGGATATAAGTGTGTATACTGTGTTATTTGGAGCTTTTTTCATGGATGAATCTGCTATTGTTAGGTGTTAATTTGTATTTTCTCGGGTAGCTGCTGGTAGGCGCATCTGAGAGGTTTGTTTTGGTCATGTTTTGTATATTTGCTGGTTCCTCTGGTGGATTGAGTAGCTGGCGGAGTTGCATCCTAACGTTTTTTTGTTCTTCTCATGTCTGTCAGTGGGGAGCACTGTGTTTCTTCTCCCATGATGCCATTGCCTGTCATTTATTGTATGTTTGCGGAACCTTGCTTCATCTGCCATGCCAGTTATGGCCTTGTTGTTAATTGGCTTCAAGTGGAAGTGTTTCTATATATCACGGTTTCTCCCTTACAGACTTGCCAGCTGCTCTCTTTGGCCCCCTGGTCTTTCTCTGGAAAGCTGCTAAGCCACCCATGGGAGTTCCCAGAAACCACTGACCAAGGGTACAGTGCAAAGCTCAGTCCTAGCTATGCTTTTAAAGCATTTCCCCCAGGTGTAGCATGTGTTGTTTGATGAGGCGCATTGACGTCTTTGAAGTAGTCGATAAAAGACGTTCCTCTTTGATCCTGTGGTAGGATCCGCCCTTCAAAAGAGGACCATAACCTTATAACTGCTGGCAGTTCACCTCTGTCTCCCTGACCTGCTCTACAGTCAGTAAACAGTAGCTCCTGTGTTGGGTACTGGAGCCGCTGTGGGTGTCCTCCAGTTTCCAGTGTTTCCATCTGTGGCATGGCATCTTTCTGGGTTCTTTAGCTGATGCCAGTTTTCCAGTCTGGTTCCTCTGGTGAGGTTTGGAATGTAATTTCATGGTGGACTGAGTAGCTGGCAGAGATGCATCCAAATGTTTTTTGTTCTTCTCATGTCTGTCACTGTGTTTCCTGTGTCTTCCAGCGATGGTGTTGAGTGGAGTGCCATGTTTCGTCTCCCATGATGCCGTTGCCCTTTTTTTTTTATTTTCAGGTCCTGCTTTAAGCTGCAGCTTCTGGTTTGGTTTTGTTTCAGTTATTTTTCTTGACAGTTAATCATTGTTTTACTTTCTTTTCCGTCACGTGGCCACTCAGGGTTTAGAAGTTCTAGGTACTTACAAAATTGAACTTTAGTACCATTAGCCTTGCTATGAGTGCGTAACAGATAATAAAAGGTAATATGAGGTCATGAGCGGTAATAACTGTCAGGGTTTAGTTAAGTGAAAATTAAAAGTACATTAGCATGTACTTTTAACATGTCATTATCTTTATGACGTGCTTATGTCACTCTTATGTGACATAGAGCTTTATGCACTATGATGTCCCGTGTATCTGACATGACATGTCAAGTGACATAAAGTGCTATAAAATGGCATAAGTGCCGTTAATATAGAGTCATAACGCATGTTGTAGCAGCTGCTAAATGCTGCTGAGCTCAGCCGTCATGGTTGATGTTTATAACGTGCTTATAATAATAATAATAATAATACATTTAATTTGTAATGCACTTTACATTTGTGTACAAATCTCAAAGTGCCACAAGATAAAGACATCACTACAATTAATAAATAAATAAATAAATAAATAAAATAGCTACAATCACTACATAAATTAAAAATTATTCATAGGTTCTGCTAAAAAGAAAGGTTTTGAGTCTCTTCTTAAAAAGAATACAAATTCTTAGAATTACTTCTTCTGCTTATGTCACTCTTATGATGGCAGGCTTTGGTAGCAATAACAAAAAAGGACAGTATCATTACAGTAACCCTTGAATAATCTGCTATAACAGGTACAGGAATACGTACACTGTTATTACGCTTCATATGTATGACGTCAGTCTTATTAACATTTTGTTATTTGTCACTATTAACATTTGCATCAAAGACCTGCCAGAAGAGATGCATTGTGATGTGATATATTGTCATCACAGTTCGTATATCTGACATGGCATGTCAAGTGATGTAAAGAGTTATAATATGGCATAAGTTCCATTAACATAGTGTCATAATGCATGTTGTAGCAGCTCCTAAATGCTGCCAAGCTCAGTCGTCACAGTTGATGTTTATAACATGCTTATGTCACTCTTATGATGGCAGGCTTTGGCAGCAATAACCAAAATGACAGTATCATTACAGTTACCACGTCAATAACCGCCTATAACAGGTAAAGGAGTATGAAACAAGGTCATTATGCTTCATATGTATGACATGCCAGTCTTATGAGGCAGAGTCAAGCAGTGCATGACGTCAGCAATCAAAGACCTGCCAGAAAAGATGTATCATGATGTCATAATCCGTCATTACAGTTCGTATATCTGTCATGGCAGGATTTTGGAGTGTGTTGGTGGGAGTTTTTGCCTATTCATTAAACAGAACAGTGGAAGGTCAGTGGTTAGGTTACTGGACTAGTGAACAGGACACCAAGGTCACTAGAGACCGTCCCCAGCCTACTGCTAGCAATCTGTGTGGCTTATTTTACCACTGCTTTATCATGATCAGGGTCACAGTGGGTTCACACCCCAGACACAGCCGATCGTGTCTGTATGTAGACGCCTGACCGGCCGATAGCTCTGGTGGGGATTAATTACTATGATGATGTCATTATTAACATTTGCACCAAAGACCTACCAGAAGAGATGCATAATGATGTCATAATTCGTCATTACAGTTTGTATATCTGACACAGCATGTTAAGGTGTCATAAAGTGTTATAAAATGGCATATATGGCATTAATATAGTGTCATAATGCATGCCAGAGAAGCTGCTCGTCATGGTTAACGTTCATGACGTAGTTATGGCACTGACATTGGCCCATGAGACTGTCCAAAGCAGTCGTTTATGCTGTTCTTATGACTCAGGTTTCACATATTTGATAATCTGTAGCGTGAGCATAACCTAAAAAATTGCATTTCACCATCTACTGTACGTCTGCAGCAATTCTTAATCACAAAAAGACGCGGTATTGCTAAGCTAAGCACACAAGTCAGCGTAAAATCTGTAGAATTTGTCAGATCTGAACGCACCATCGGTCCTGGGGGGCCTCTGGGTCCAGCAGGTCCTTCCTTTCCTGAGGGTCCCTGGATTAAACACACACACACACACACACACACAATCAGATCCAGATTTAACCAGTTGCAGAATGAGCGTTCGTATGGGCAGAAGAACGGACTTACCCTCACACCAGCAATTCCCATAGGACCGACGGGACCGGCCGGACCAGGTGGACCCTGGGAAACAGAAACAGAGAGAGAGAAAGTGTGAGCGAGTGTGTGTGTGTGTGTGTGTGTGTGTGTGTGTGTGTGTGTGTGTGTGTGTGTGTGTGTGTATGAGAGGAATACACTTATACACTTGGCATGATCATTTTTTCCAGTCGGGATAAACACACCTCGCTCAGGATCGCCCCGGCAACTCGAACCGTTTGCGAAAGCAGTGTAAATTTTTATTCCTGAAAGTCTCGCTCCACGTTTTCTTCCTTCCTCGTCGGGCTCGGCTCGGCTTTGATGCCCCGGCGGGAGATTTACTGCCAGCGTAATAAGTTCCAGATTCATTTTACCGGCCGGTATGAAGCTGCCGGCAGCACCGGACCTGCTTCATCACTTCATCACGATTAGATGTTATGATTGATCATTGGTCGCCTTTGATCTTTGAAATTCATTAATTCATTCATGTCTGTTTAACCACCATTTTATCCTATTAAGGGTCACGGTGGGTCCGATTCAAGGGGCGAACACACACACACACACACACACACACACATATACCTCATACACACAGTCATTTTCTAGTAGCTTGAATTGGCACTGTATGGCCGTGGTGGGTCTGACCAATCCATCACGGGGCCTTGCCAATCCCCCACACACAGAGCCAATCATGTCTGTATATAGACGCCCAACTGGTTGAGAGCACCACTGGGGTTCAAACCCTGGATCCCAGGAGTTGTGGGCTAGTGTAATTTAGCACAGTGCCACCCGAGCCCTTTTTATTTATCTATTTAAGTATTTGTTTATTTACTTGTTTACTTATCTATGACCATCTCTTTGTCATCGGTTGTTTTAATCAATACACTGTTAAAGACGTTCCCTTTTATTCTTAGATGTTTATTATTAGGGCGGCTCGGTGGGTAGCACTGTCTCCTCACAGCAAGAAGGTCCTGGGTTCGATTCCCAAGAGGAGCCTTCTCTCCATTTGCATGTTCTCCCAGTGTCAGTGTGGGTTTCCTTCCAGAGTCCAATGATATGCAGTCAGGACAACTAGAGAAACGTAATTGTCCCTAGGTAGGAGTGTGAAAACCCTAAACCATCGGATTCGACAGATTCTGTAGTGTACGCATCGACCTAAATCCCATACCACCTCCCTGCTATCCTCCCCCCACACCAATAAGCTCTGAGCTCCAACATGTGGAGCCCATCCAGCCCGGTAGCACAGTCAACAACACTCACTTTCTGTCCAGGTAGTCCAGCGTCTCCGGGGTCTCCTTTAGGTCCTTGTCGACCCTGCAGGGACACAAACACAAACACAGTGATGTTAGTCTTCATCAAGGTGCATCTGGCAGAAAACAGGGACGTAAATGAAGCAGACGGGGCAGAAAATTCGGGACGCTGAGACCCACAGACAGACAGACAGACAGACAGACAAAAAGAAAGAAGGGCATACAGACAGAAAGAAAGAAAGACAGACAGAAATAAAGACAGACAGACAGACATAAAGACAGACAGACAGAAAGACAGAAACAGAAAGACAGACAGAAACATGCAGCACAGTTGAGAACAGCGAGGACAGAACGACAGACAGATTTATGCCAGCGTGTTAAGATGAAGGCGTCCAGTATCAAGCAGGCGCTCCCCAGACAGACAGAAAGACAGACAGACAGACAGACAGAAAGACAGACAGACAAAGACAGACAGAAAGAAAGACAAAAAGACAGACAGAAAAGAAGAGAGAAGAAGATAAGAGAAGAGGAAAGAAGAGAAGAAAGAAACAGACAGAAAGACAGACAGACAAACAGACAGACAGACAAAGGTGGCATGGTTGAGAACAGGGAGGACAGAACAACAGTCAGATTTATGCCAGTGCAGTAGGATTAAGGTGTCCGGTATCGAACAGGCGCTCCCCAGACAGACAGACAGACAGAAAGAAAAAGAAGACAAACAGACAGAAAGAAATAAAAGAGAGAGAGAAAGAAAGAAAGACAGACAGACAGACAGACAGACAGAAAGGAAGAAATAAGAGAGAGAAAGAAAGAAAGACAGACAGACAGACAGACAGACAGAAAGAAATAAGAGAGAGAAAGAAAGAAAGACAGACAGACAGACAGACAGACAGACAGAAAGAAACAGAAGACAGACAGACAGAAAGAAAGAAATAAGAGAGAGAGAAAGAAAGACAGACAGAAACAGGTTGAGAACAGGGAGGACAGAGCGACAGACAGATTTATGCCAGTGCAGTAGGATGAAGGTGTCCGGGATCGAGCAGGCGCTCCCCACACAGACAGGAATGCACGCCGACACGGTCAGGGTCCCAGTTTTTTGAGGAAATAAACGGACGCAGTAATTCTGCAGCAGCGTGAGATTTACCGCCTCTGGAACTGAGGAGCCGCCGGCCGCCGAAATCGACACGCCAGGCGCTAAATAATAAAATCACTTACTGCTTCTCCTGGAATAGAGAGACCGCTCGGGCCCTGCGGTCCTGGCAGACCCATCGGTCCTGGTGGGCCCAACTCTCCACGTGGTCCAACCGGACCCTGCAGACAGACACACACACACACACATGAAATATGTTTATCTGTGCATTTATGCATTTTGTCATTTATCTTTCCAATTTAGTCGTATCCAATTCCCCGGAATGTATCTCCTTTACTGCTGCAGACACCAAATCCGGGTCGTACCTACCGCATACCCCCTTCTAACTCATAACTTCTAACTTCATACCCTGTCAACAAGGTGGCACCTATACACTATACTATATGGTCAAAAGTATTTGGACACCTAAGCACGAGCGTGTCGGACGTCCCATTTTTAAAACAGAACGAGCTCCGTGTGACCTTTTCAGCAATAACAGCAGCTGCTCTTCTTTTCTGAGAAGCTTCTCACAAGACTTGAAGTATGTCTGGGTATGGGAATTTGTGCCCATTCAGTTAAAAGAGAGTTTGTTTGGCTCAGTTGATGTTCCGGTTCATTCCAGAGCTGTTGAGTGGTGCTGAGGTCAGGGAGTTCACAGCTGGAACAGGAAAGGGCCTTCCCTAAACTGTTGCTAAATTTATTACACCTGTCAGCAATTGTTGTGGCTGAAACGTGTGAATTAGATGTCAAAAATTTGACGGGGCGTCCCAATACTTTTGTCCATAAAATGTAGAATGTAGTGATTAGAAGCTAGTAACAAGCTAAAGGTGAACTAGAAGCTTACAGAGACTCAAACTGAAACCATCATGGTTTTATTTTATATTTACGTCAACAAAGTACAAACTGGTGCTGCTTGGTGGTACTTACGACCGCGCCAGACTCCCCTCTTTCACCTCGAGGGCCTTTACTACCAGGAGCTCCCTGAAAAAGAAAGGAAAGAAAAGAAGGTTAAAAACATGAAGCCGTACGTGACCTCCTCATAAATAAAAGCTGTTCTGTGTTTGTTTTTAGTGACGAACGCTCGCCTGGTCAGAACTGTGCACCAGCTCACCGCAGGCTAACCCCAAAATCACTGGGCATTCACTTTAATAAATCTATTAACTACAAAGACAACCAAAGTCGTCTTGCTAGGTGCTCGGATTAAAATAAAAGAAGCTCTTACCACGGGCCCCTGAGGGCCGGGCAGTCCGGAGCTTTCTGAAGTGCACGTGCAGGCGTTGGGAAGTGCTGGACACTTGGACTCGTCTCTCTGTGAGATGAAGACAGAATGACAGAGATCAGTGGAGATGAATGAGGATCAGCGCATCCGGCGTTAATTTGAATTAAGGTGCTTTACATTTAGAAGCTTCAGAACACACGGTACAGGCAGTGCACCGGTTAAAGTACTGGCCATGTAATTTGATGGTTGCTGGTTCAAGGCCCCTTATTTGCAAGTTGTCTTTAATGTTAAAAACATCTGATAAATGCTGTAAATGTATTTCAGTGCGGTAGGTGTTGTTATAATTTGGTCTGTTTTACTGTATTTGGTAAATACAAAGTGTGCTGACTCTTCTTATGACTTATAGGCCACAGTGAGGTGAACTGGTGATTCCTAATTGGCCGTGACGGTGTTTAAACTTGAACTGATGAATCACGGGTAATCTGTAACTACCTGTCCTGTCAAAAATGGAACCAAAGTGGAAAACACCACCTTCAAATCCTAATCCTAGTAAACACTTCATAAAAAATAAAAGCACTTTTCCGACAGGTCCTACTACTTTTTTACTTCATATAATGAATGCACTATTTTAACCACAAGGACTCTTCTAACAGGTCCTAAAACTTTCTTTCTTTCTTCCTTTTTTATATAGTGAATAGCCTCAGCTCAGTTGCACATTTCTTACATCTTATAATCTTCTAAGCATAAAGTGAAAGTTTTTTTTGTGTTTACTTTTTAAATAGGTGCAGTCGTACTATCTCTATTTTCAGGAGCACAGAGACGTTAAAAGCTGAAGTCACTCATAATCAGTAAGGTGGACGTATAGAAGTGCAGTATAGAACCCTTTACGCCACCTGATCGCTCGTCTGTATCACTGCACTGATATTTTTAATGCAGAAGATATTCAGAAGACCCCCAAAGCGTATGTAAACCTCAGGTTGACCTCAGCTTTAAGCACAGTGCTATTATTATCATTATTATTATTTTATTATTTTGGAGCTACCTGGTGACGGCATGAGGAAGGAATGATAAAAATGCTGCGTGTGCTTTAAAAACAGATTTAAAAACAGCCGGTCACATAACATTCCTGCTTTAATTAAAAGCTTAGTGTGATGTGTGGACCTGTCACTGACTCCTCACTGACTCCTCACTGACTTCTCGATGACGGTCTTTAGTCTGTACGGTATTTTGTGACTGATGTGGTGATTATTTAGTTATAAATAAAATATCTGGACAGTCTGTTGTGTTGGAGTTTGTGATTTTTTGGATAGACCCTGCAAACAACCAATCAGAGAAGCCGGTTTGAAGCTTAATCCGGTCCATTTGATCACATCCGAATCTCTTTATCATGTTTTGCAGCTTTGCATTGCGTTTGGAGATACTTAGAATACGTGACGATCTTTTATTTTATTCATTCAATAATTTTTTTATGTCCGAATGTTGCCCATCAAAAAGTTTGTTTCCAAGCATGCATTTCCCCTTTTAAAAGCTTTAATTCATGATAAACCTCGTGATAGATGTCACGCCAAAGCCTGCACAACAACCCAAACGTACGAGTGATTATTCCTAGAAGAGCTAAATAAAGAAAAACGTTTTCCGAGTACGAGTGTTAACAACCCTGCACAAACTGAATAGACAACATAAAAGAAATCAAACACAAACGAGATTATACACTGCAGATGTTCCGCTAGCTCATACACACGCTCTAATTACGCTGCCACATCCAATGACAGCCATGGTGTTTGTTCTGCCCGTGTTCATTCGTCTGGTTTGTTGACAAATTAACACGCAGCCACAGAATCGAACTCCAGCTCACACGAACCACCGAACGAGCTTAAAAAAGCACTTAAAAAAACCACACAGAGTCGGTCTGGGTGTGTCTTACCAGTGAGGGCAGGTCACAACATCTGTCCCGGCTCGTCCAGCCCAGGGTGCAGACGATGTCGAACATCTGGAGCTGGAACTGCGCGTGGCAAAACGAAAACACGTGTCAAACAACTTCGCCTGCAGTTCGAACGATTCGTGTTCAAAGATTTAGAGAAACCAACAACAAAAGGAAAACATCAGATCAAATAAGTGAGTGATATTTCAGCGGGAGGATTCCGCTGGGTTCTGAGTTAGCATCGGTTAGCATCGGTTAGTATTCAGCAACAGCAACACAGCTGACTGATTAACAAAGACCGTGTGGTAACAGTAACATACATGGATGTAGTAATATTAATAGTATTGATTGTAATGCTGGTATAAAACACCATAACAGTACTGATTGTACTGATTATATTGATTGTAACAATCGTGGCGATGGTAGTGATAGTATTGATAATACTGATGATACTGAACGTAGTGATGGTAGTGATAGTATTAATAGTATTGATGGTAGTGATAGTATGCAATGTAGTGATGGTATTGATTACCATGATGATACTGATTGTAGTGATGGTATCAAATACCATAACAGTATTGATTGTATTAATTGTAGTGATGTTATTGATTGTAGTGATGGTATTGATTGTAGTGATGGTATTGATTGTAGTGATGGTATTGATTACCATGATAGTATTAATTGTAGTGATGATATTGATAGTATTGATTGTAGTGATGGTATTGATTGTAGTGATGGTATTGATTGTAGTGATGGTATTGATAGTATTGATTGTAGTGATGGTATTGATAGTATTGATTGTAGTGATGGTATTGATTGTAGTGATGGTATTGATTGTAGTGATGGTATTGATTACCATGATAGTATTACTTGTACTGATAGTATTGATTGTAGTGATGGTATTGATAGTATTGATTGTAGTGATGGTATTGATTGTAGTGACTGTAGTGATGGTATTGATTGTAGTGATGGTATTGATTACCATGATAGTATTAATTGTAGTGATAGTATTGATTGTAGTGATGGTATTGATTGTAGTGACTGTAGTGATGGTATTGATTGTAGTGATGGCATTGATTACCATGATAGTATTAATTGTAGTGATAGTATTGATTGTAGTGATGGTATTGATTGTAGTGACTGTAGTGATGGTATTGATTGTAGTGATGGTATTGATTACCATGATAGTATTAATTGTAGTGATAGTATTGATTGTAGTGATGGTAGTGATTGTAGTGATTGTAGTGATGGTATTGATTGTAGTGATTGTAGTGATGATATTGATTGTAGTGATTGTAGTGATGATATTGATTGTAGTGATTGTAGTGATGATATTGATTGTAGTGATTGTAGTGATGGTATTGATTGTAGTGATGGTATTGATGGTGTTGATTGTAGTGACTGTAGTGATTGATAACTACTCACCGTTGCTGATTCCCCTTTAGAGCCGAGGGATTTGGACATTTTGCCGAGTACTTGATACCCATCAGCTGACGTGTTTCCTGCTTCTTTTATTTCCTTTTCAGCCACTTGCTGGCAGTCCAGGTTCAGTCTGACGCTCTTGGGTGAGACCATGATGTGGAGCTAAGAGGAGAAAAAATAAGATCTTCAGACGTGCAGACGGGACTGTTCATCCTGCTACGGTTCACTAACAAAGCAGCCAGATAAATACACACACAAACTCACAATATATATATACAGTCTACAGCCACTCTTCCCACAGCTTTCAGACCTTTCTTACTATGAATACTATACTGGCATTAAATACCATAATAGTATTGATTATACTGATTGTAGTGATGGTAGTGATAATGTTGATTGTGGTAATGGTATTGATAGTAGTGATGTCATTGAGAACCATAATGGTATTAATGGTAGTCATAGCATTGACTGTAGTAATAGTATTATTAGTATTGATAGTAGTGATAGTGGTGATGGTATTCATGGTAGTGATGGATTGGAGTGCCTTAATGGTATTGATTGTAGTAATGGTATTGATAGTATTGATGGTAGTGATGGTGTTGATTAACATAACAGTATTGATTGTAGTAATGGTATTGATAGTATTGATGGTAGTGATGTCATTGAGAACCATAATGGTATTAATGGTAGTCATAGCATTGACTGTAGTAATAGTATTATTAGTATTGATAGTAGTGATAGTGTAATGGTATTCATGGTAGTGATGGATTGGAGTGCCTTAATGGTATTGATTGTAGTAATGGTATTGATAGTATTTATAGTAGTGATGGTCTTGATCAACATAACAGTATTGATTGTAGCCAGATTCGTTGGTGTTCGGCCTACACGTCTCCAGGTCTCGTGGTACCTCGCAGTGTCTCAGCGCCCATATGGGTGTGTTTTTATCGGTGGGTTGGTGCCAGCTCTCTCTGCAGATCTTCATGGATTCAGTGTGAGACGCCTGGTGCTCGGTAAATTACTCAATAACTATTTTATGATCAAAGAGCCGAGCAGAACGGTCAGCATGAACAGTTTAACACCGGACGCTACAGAACGCGACAAATAATAATAATAAAAGCATCTGAAGATCAGACTGGATAAAACCACCGTGTTCTGGTTGTTCTTTATATAATTGTTGGTCCCGGACTAACCAACACCATCATAAATCTGATTTATTTATCTGCTTTCTTGTGGTTTCCTTTTTACCACAATAAAAAACCACTGAAGTGAAGCAGCTACGGCAACATATGCGCATCAGATTATTAGCAGCCTGTCAGCTGTATGAAATGACCAATTGCTGTCCCAGTTCCCTGATTAGTTGCCATCCCAGTTCCCTGACCAGTTGCTGTCTCAGTTCCCTGGGACCACTTCCCTGACCAGTTGCCGTCCCAATTCCCTGACCAGTTGCTGCCCCAGTTCCCTGACCAGTTGCCGTCCCAATTCCCTGACCAGTTGCTGCCCCAGTTCCCTGACCAGTTGCCGTCCCAATTCCCTGACCAGTTGTCATTCCAATTCCCTGACCAGTTGCTGTCCCAATTCCCTGACCAGTTGCCGTCCCAGTTCCCTGATCAGTTGCTGTCCCAATTCCCTGACCAGTTGCTGTCCCAATTCCCTGACCAGTTGCCGTCCCAGTTCCCTGATCAGTTGCTGTCCCAATTCCCTGACCAGTTGCTGTCCCAATTCCCTGACCAGTTGCCGTCCCAGTTCCCTGATCAGTTGTTGTTTCAGTTCCCTGGGACCACTTCCCTGACCAGTTGCCGTCCCAATTCCCTGATTAGTTGCCATCCCAATTCCCTGACCAGTTGCCGTCCCAATTCCCTGACCAGTTGCTGTCCCACTTCCCTGACCAGTTGCCGTCCCAGTTCCCTGATCAGTTGCCATCACAGTTCCATGACCAGTTGCCACCCCAGTTTCCTGACCAGTTGCTGTCCCAGTTCCCTGATTTGTTGCCATCCCAGTTCCCTGATTAGTTGCCATCCAAATTCCCTGATTAGTTGCCGTCCCAGTTCCCTGAACAGTTGCCATCCCAATTCCCTGACCAGTTGCTGTCCCAGTTCCCTGACCAGTTGCCATCCCAATTCCCTGACCAGTTGCCGTCCCAGTTCCCTGACCAGTTGCCGTCCCACTTCCCTGACCAGTTGCTGTCCCACTTCCCTGACCAGTTGCCGTACCAGTTCACTGACAAGTTGCAGTCCCAGTTCCCTGACCAGTTGCCATCCCAGTTTCCTGACCAGTTGCCGTCCCAGTTCCCTGACCAAACCTTCAACTGGATATTCGCAGACTGTGCTAAAACGTTCAGTGGGAAGATTTAAGAGCCGCCACACTCGGCAGCCAAGTCCCCCACTCCGCCCCCCTCCAAAAATGAGCTGACACGAGCACACAGCGGCTCCTGCTCAACATCACGGCGTAGAAAACGTCTCTGCACCGTCACGCCGTCGGATTCAGACGATCTGCAGGCAGGAGCGGCATGCAGCGAGACCTGGAGGAACGTCCTGCAGAACCTCCCAGGGTGGAAGAGAGGAAGGAACCGAGCTGAAATAGGGCGTGACCGCTGTCTCCGTCTGGGGAGTCGGCGTTGTCGGGGAGTCACTCAGCAGCTTTTTAGAGGGCATAGGTCTACATAAACGGCTACGTCAACCGTTCACAAATTCTGGACTTCATGTGGGTCAGTAGCTCTGGCTTTCTGTTCGGGTTGTGCCGCCTCAGCCCGTCGGTTTAAACAACCTGAGGCTAACTGTGATAGCTTAGCAGGCTAAAACTGCGGCGGTGGGGGTGGACAGTCGATGACATAATCAGCGTCTGACTCGAGCGTCTCAATAGTCTGATTCTAAAGTCTGATGTCTGTTAGAATCCTCTCTACTGAGGAGCTGCCCAGGTCAGCAGTTGCGGTCAGCAGTGGTCAGCTCACTAGGTTTTTTTTTTCCCTCTTCCCAGCAGGGTCGGGTTCCATTCCCCCAGGTAAACGTTACCTAACAGAACAGGACTGTTCACCTGCTGAGGAGCCGACGGTTCCACACCCCTGCAGGTACCTCACCTGTGATCAGAACGTCAGGAATGGGAGCTATTTGAGAAATCTACACACCCTCGGGTCTCAGTGATACAACCCGACCCACCGCGCTGCACACACACACACACACACACCGCTCACACACGTACAGGGTATGGTGCTCCACATAGAGTACATGACGTTATACACGTACATTACATTATGCATGTGAGTATATATAAGTATGTGTGTGTATATATGCACAGTATATATGTCTGTGTGAGTATATATATTTATATATGTATGTGTGTATATATGCACAGTATATATGTCTGTGTGTAAGTATATACTGTATATATATATATGTATGTGTATATATGCACAGTATATACAGTATGTGTGTGTGAGTATATATATACATATTTATGTATGTGTGTATATATGCACAGTATATATGTGTGTGAGTATATATATGTGTTTGTGTGAGAGTATATGTATATATGTACTGTATATGTGTGTATATATACAGTATATATATATATATATATATATATATATATATATATAACTAGGGTCAATTTAGTATCACCAATGAACCTGGCCGCATGTCTTTGTACTGTAGGAGAAAACTGGAGCACCCAGCGGAAACCAACACAGACACAGAAAGGACCCCGACCGCTCCACCTGGGAAACGAACCCAGGACCTTCTTGCTGTGTGGCGACAGAGCTATGAATTAAATTAAATTCATCTAATGACACAGTTATAGTTGATCGTACGACCTGAGTGGCTTTTACCACCTCATATCAAACAGTTCGTCTCATTGGAGGCGCTTTGAAAGGGTCAGCGGACAGCAAACTGGGTTAAAGCCTGGCGTGTACCTTGTGGAAGCTTCCGTGGAAGATGTTCTTCACTTGAGGGGTGTCGAACGTGGCCCTCTGGATCTCCCCTCGCGTGTCCTTGTTGTAAAATGAAATGGTCTGTTTGGAGGCTGCAAACAAACAAGCAAAAACAAAGTGAGTTTATTTAAGATAAGGTTTTGATCTCACGGTTCTTCTCGACGTCCCTGACGTACAAAATGCTGCAAATTAACGGCAGGAATTTAACAAAGGAAGTGAGAGGAAGCGGGACGCTCGGAGGGTTAAATACTCGGACAGGTTTGAGGTCTGGAGAGCATTAGGGAGCGTTTAGTGTGATTTGAGGACAGCCGGTAGAAAGCGGGAGAGAGGAACGGTAGAGATGAGGTAAGGACGCAGCTGGTGTGCATCTTCTCCTAATGATGTTGGCCTTCAGGATCCCAGACCTCTCCAGACCTCACCAGACCTCTCCAGACCTCACCAGACCTCGGCCAAAACTCCTCGGGGGCCGACTTCCCTTTCTTATGTTGAGGGAGTCAGACGTACGGGACTGTAGATGTCATTTTAAAACCTGATCAGTCCGTCGTGTAAACACTGGAGGCCCGAAATTATGTGGACACAACTTCAAATGATTGAGTCTGGGTGGGATTTTATTTAAAATGACTTACAATTATATTTGAACACATTTTTTGAGGGTGAAGGCCCTTGCTCAGGGGTCCAATGGTGCCAAATTGGCAATGGTGGGGCTTGAACCAGCAGCCCACTGATTACTAGTCCAGTATCTTATCCACTGAGCTACCTCTGCTGCCACGTTCATTACTTACAAGTCGTTGTTACCAACCACTAAGTCATTGTTACTGACCGGTAAGTTGTTGTTACCGACCACTAAGTCATTGTTACTGACCGGTAAGTCGTTGTTACTGACCACTAAGTTGTTGTTACTGACCGCTAAGTCGTTGTTACTGACCACTAAGTTGTTGTTACTGACCGCTAAGTCGTTGTTACTGACCACTAAGTTGTTGTTACTTTCCACTAAGTTGTTGTTACTGACCACTAAGTCGTTGTTACTTTCCACTAAGTTATTGTTACCGACCACTAAGTCATTGTTACTGAGCACTAAGTCATTGTTACTGACCAGTAAGTCATTGTTACTGACCACTAAGTTGTTGTTACTGACCGCTAAGTCATTGTTACTGACTACTAAGTCGTTGTTACTGACCACCAAGTTGTTGTTACTGACCCCTAAGTTGTTGTTACTGACCACTAAGTCGTTGTTACTGACTGGTAAGTCAATGTTACTGACCACCAAGTCGTTGTTACTGACCGGTAAGTTATTGTTACTGACTACTAAGTCATTGTTACTGACCGGTAAGTTATTGTTACTAACCACTAATTTGTTGTTACTGACCGGTAAGTCGTTGTTACTGACCACTAAGACGTTGTTACTGACCGGTAAGTTACTGTTACTGACCACTAAGTCATTGTTACTGACTGGTAAGTCATTGTTACAGACCACTAAATTGTTGTTACTGACTGGTAAGTTATTGTTACTGACCACTGAGTCATTGTTACTGACTGGTTAGTTATTGTTACTAACTGGTAAGTTATTGTTACTGACCACTAAGTTGTTGTTACTGACTGGTAAGTTATTATTACTGACCACTGAGTCGTTGTTACTGACTGGTTAGTTATCGTTACTAACTGGTAAGTTATTGTTACTGACCACTAAGTTGTTGTTACTAACCGGTAAGTTATTGTTACTGACCACTAAGTCATTGTTACTGACCGGTAAGTCATTGTTACTGACAACACTAAGTCATTAATACTGACCGGTACGTTGTTGTTACTAACCCGGAGCGTTTGGTTCTCGCTCTGGTGCACTTACGGTCGATAGTGACGCCGATCTCGGGCTTGTGGTTCTTATCCGACACCTGCCAGATATCGAAGGCCTCAGCGGGCGTGTCCGGAAGCAGCCGGAACATCAGGATGACGGTGTAGGAGGGGGGGAGACCGTCTGGATGGACGTCCCTGTAAAAAAAAACCCGAATAAACGTCCGGTCCTTAAAAGTGTCCAGAGGAACGAACGTTTAGGGAAGGCCCTTTCCTATGCCAGCATGACTGTGGCCCTGTGCACAAGGCGGCTCTATAAAGACAAGATCAGCAGTGCTATCGACCGAGGCGGCGTCTACATAGACGTGATTGGCTATGTCTGAAGGTTGGGATGGCCGAAGCTTTGTGATGGATCGACACCCTGTCCAGGACTTTATTCCGGTGGAACCAGACCCACTGTGACCCTGACCATGATGATTTAAAACGGAGTGATTTCTGTTGTGAGAACAGCCGCTCTTCTGAGAAGGCTTCTTACAGGACTTTGGAGTGTGTGTGTGGAAATTTGTGCCCGTTCAAGTCAGTGGCTGGGCACTGATGTTGATGCTCCAGTTAATTCCAGATCTGTTGAGTGGGACTGAGGTCTGGACTCTTGGTTTTTAAAGTAAAGGACCTTCCCTAAACTGTTGCTGCAACTCGGAAGCATAAAATCCCCTTCATATGACAAATTTATTACACTTGTTAGCAACTGTTGTGGCTAAAACACGTGTATTAAATAATAATAAAAGGGCGTCCCAATACTTTTGTCCGTATGGTGTATGTGGAGTGGAATTCGGAGTTTGTCTGTAGGAACTTGTGCCTGTTCTGTTAAAAGTGTTGGGACTCACACAGACGGCTGGCTGATGAAGGCGTTCTTGTGAAGCCTGTAGGCCGTGTAGCTGTTGAAGGAACCGGGTTCCATGGACACGCCTTTAATCCCAGCGTACGTCCTCTCGGTCAGATTAAAGGCCTCCAGCATTCGGAAACCTGCGAGGATCCACAGAGAGGTGAATTATTCACCGAGAAGAAGAAATAAATAAAGAATCGAATTATATCTTTATTTTCAGGGTTTTATTATTTATAAATAATGAATTATTACCAGCTGGAAATAATTTTAATAAACAAAGTATCATGATAAATGTGTTAAACAAAACATAAACACCTTTAATAAGTCCTAAATTCATTTATTTATCCTCAGGCGTGCTTTAATTCATCCCGTCACGCAATCATTGATATACGTAATCTACCTACTGGCATGCTTTTGGGAAAAGAGGACAGAGAAGATTGTAAAAGAGCTGGAGGAACCTCATGCTGAACTGTAGGTAGTATAAGTAGAAGCATTGGTAAAGTAATAATGGTAGAATATTTAAGACTAGTAATTAGTAATACAGGTAGTAGAAGTGATATCAGTATTAGTATTAGTAGTAGTTGTAGACATAATGATATCAGTAGTATTGGTAATAGTGGTCGTAATACTAGTTGTCTGGTTACCTGGAGATGTGAAGCCATTCACGTAGATCAGAGGACAAGCTGTAAAAAATAATGAATTAATTTTAAAAACAGTTATCAATCGTACTGCTGTAGTTTTAACTCATTAAGATCATCGATGCACAAACATCTTTAGTCTTACTGCTTATAAATAACATAAACATGAAAAGAAATGGAGGAAGAAAGAAAAGTGAAGACTTACATCTTACATTTGAGAAAAGAAAATGTAAGAAGATGCAAAAAAAGAAAGTGCAAGAAAAAAGTAAAAGAAATCAAGAAAAAATATAAAGAAGAAAGAAAAGAGGAACAAAGACATAAAGAACAATGCACAGAAAAGGAGTGAAGTGAAAGAAGAAAGGAAAGAAAAAGATGCAAAAAAGTGACGAAAAAATGAAAAAAGAAAATCAAGAAAAATATAAACAAGAAAAAAGAAAAAAGGGGAGGAATAAAATGTAAAAAAAAAAAAAAAACAAGGAAGGAAAAAAATAATAATGAATGTAACAAAATAAACAAAGGAAACTGAAAGAAAAGTGAAGATAAAGAAAAAAAAAGGAAAAAGGAAGTAAAAGAAGGAATAAACAAAAAAAGAAGATGAAAAGGGAAGAATAAAGACATAAAGAACAACGCTGAAGAAGCAGGCAGGGAGAAAAAAAGGAAGGAAATAAAGAAAGGAAATGAAAGAAGGAATTAGGAAGAAATAATAACAGTATCTGGTGGATCTGGAGTGGACTCAGTGTTTTTGGAAGCTGGCCGTTACACTCACTGGAGGACGAGGTCTCACAGATGAAGGTGACCAGTCGTTCCTGGATGGTGGAGAAGGCATCAAAATCCACCACGTCAAAAACGTGCCGTTCGCTGGGTTTGCTGGCGATGTTCTGGAGCTCCACGTAGTCCACGTCAGCCACGCCCACCACAAACACGCTGTAACCTGAAACATCAGATCAGACCCACGTCAGCTTCCGTCTCCATCGTTACCCGGTCCATGTGGGGTCAGGAGAACCTGGTCAGGTGGTTTTACCGGCGTGCTGCAGCTTGGCGGCGTTTTTCCTCACGTCGTCCTGAGAGCGACCGTCGGTAACGGCCACCACCACCTTCGGGACGTTCCTCCTCATTCCGCTGTCCGAGGTGAACATTCTGTCGTACACGTGCTTCAGGGCCACGCCTACACACCAAATACATGCAAGATATATATATATATACGTATATGTATATGAAATATATAAAAAACAAATTCAATTAGAGTCTGCGTATATGAGTTTTGTTTTGAATCATATTTGATACATCAGGATTTAATGTACTGTACATTAAGTGTGAATATATTGTGTATAAATGCTGGTCAGCAGCAGCTCACCTGTCTTGGTGTTTCCTCCCTTGTAGCGGACGAGCTGAAGCCCGGCCAGCGCCGTGCCCTTGTCACTGTAAGTGTTCAGTCTGAACTCGGTCTTTGCGTCGTCACTGTACTGCACAAACGCCACCTAGAAGGAACATGGGAGGGCAATAAATACATCCAAGGGGCACCAGCGCCTAGTTATTAAATGACAAAACGTGAGAAAAAGTTGGGACACAGCTAAATTAAGACCGATATAAGCATCTCGAGCTCTCGAATCTAAGCTGTGCTATCAGCTGACCGGGCGCCTGGACGGACGCACGATTTGCCGTGTGTCTGTATTAGGAGGGACGACGGCTGGACGCTGGTGCGAGTGCGGCCTCTGCTGTGTGATTAAGGCGCCTGCGCGTGGGGCTCTCTGTGAGACTCCGCCCCTGGCAGGTGAAAAGAAGCGGTGTGTCAGACAGCCTCGGTCTAAAAACATTAGACCCTATAATTGAGATCAGACCCCAAAAAAAGGACATCAGAACCTAAAAAGAACATCAGACCCTGAAAAGAACATCAGACCCCAAAAAGAAGAACATCACACCCCAAAAAGAAGAACATCAGACCCTGAAAAGAAGAACATCACACCCCAAAAAGAAGAACATCAGACCCTAAAAAGAAGGACATCAGACCCTAAAAAGAACATCAGACCCTGAAAAGAACATCAGACCCTAAAAAGAACATCAGACCCCCAAAAAAAGGACATCAGACCCTAAAAAGGACATCAGAACCCAAAAGAAGGACATCAGACCCTAAAAAAGGAGAACATCAGACCCCAAAAAAAGGAGATCAGACCCCAAAAAGAAGAACATCAAACCGTGACTAAATCAAGGTGCAAAAAGTTGAAAAGTTCTCCATCATAAAAGCTGAAACGAATCTTCTGAGCTGAGTTTTATAATCCAGCCTTTTAAATCCAGGTCCTAGTTGAACCCCCGGATTAAACGTTCATTTTTAGGTTATTTTTAGGTTCCTGAATCGTACCTGCATTCCAGACGGGCCGATGACGTCGAAAGCTCCCATGATGCTGAAGATGAACTGCAGCACTTTGTGGAAGCTCTCCTCACCGATGCTCCACGAGCCGTCGATCAGAAACACCACGTCCGCCTTGGCTCCTTTACACACTGTGGCGGGAAAAAAACAAGCCGGTTTTAGTTTTTTTAAGCACAACAACCTAAAAACACCCAAATATTTTATTTAGTGTCTGTTTTACCCCCAATTAATCCTATTCAGAGTCACAGTGGGTCTGATTCACCGGGTGTAAGGCAGGAAAGTCCATTACAGGACACACACACACACACACACACACACTTCTGCTTCATTTAAAGTCGATCGAGGAATCAAATCAGTAAACTGACTCACTAATTGATTCTTTGAACTAAGAATCAGTTCAGTCACCTGATTCGTACTGTTGATTCCCTTATGGCCAAGAGTGAAGCACTGGACTGTGATCGTGAGTTGGTGCAGTGGCGGATGGAGTAGCTGGCGTGCTGCTATTCCAAATAGCCCCACAACTGAGTCCAGAACTCAAGGCTCAGTGGCTTGTGGGTAGCACTGTCGCCTCACACAACAAGAAGGTCCTGGGTTTGATTCCCTGATTCTGTGTGGAGTTTGCATGTTCTCCCCGTGTCTCCTACAAGTCCAAATATGTGCAGTCGGGTCGACAGGAGCTACTAAAGTTGGACTTTGGTGTGAATGTGATGGACTGGTGACCTGTCCGGGGTGTTTCCTGCCTTTCACCCAGTAAATTGGACCCACCGCGACCCTGAAGGTGTTAGAGCGGCGGTAAAACAGACGATGAATGAATGAATGTGGTCCCAGATAGTTCCAGAGCTGATCTGGGGTTTCTCAGATATTAGGAAAGACGTATTTTTATTGGACGATGGCGGCCGTCCAGACTAATAAATCGACCCTGATTACGCGCGTCCAAAAGCTTTGAGCTCGGTATGTTTAAACACGCGTGGCGGGACGCGCTCTCACGTCCATTTAATCATTACAGATTCCTCCCTTTAATCTCCCGTCCATCGCTGAACTAATCCGACGTGCTAACGTACTAATTACACGTCTAGTGAAGCTGTGATGACGTGTCCTTCACTTTAAAAGTGTTTTAATGGCGTAAAAAGAAAGAACAGGCACAAATCCCCATAGCATTTAGCAAGATAAATACTAAGAAATATATATTTATTTCGTTCCTGTTCTCAGTCGGTGAAGTATCTGTATGAGGGAGCACGTACCTGCCCAGCCGGGGGGGATGGTGGGTGGAGGAGGAGGAGTAGGAGGAGAAGTCGGAGACGGTGTCGGCTTCACCACTGTAACAAATAAATCAATAAATAAAATAAATAAAAGCAATCGTAAAATAAATAATCAAAATTTTGATTCTGATATTTTAACATAAAAGTCAATAAAGTGGTCAAAAGTATGTGGACTAGGGCAGCCACTTTCATAACCCCATAAAAGAAGCACATCAGGTCCCAAAAAAAGAAAATCAAACCCCAAAAAGGAAATAAGATCCCAAAAAAGGACATCAGACCCCCAAGGTGGACATCAGACCCCAAAAAAAGGACATCAGACCCCAAAAAGGAAATAAGATCCCAAAAAAGGACATCAGACCCCCAAGGTGGACATCAAACCCCAAAAAGGACATCGGACCCCAAAAAGAAGGACATCAGACCCCAAAAAGGACATCGGACCCTAAAAAGGACATCAGACCCTAAAAAGAAGAACATCGGACCCCAAAAAGAAGGACATCAGACCCCAAAAAGGAGAACATCAGACCCCAAAAAGAAGGACATCAGACCCCAAAAAGGAAATAAGATCCCAAAAAAGGACATCAGACCCCCAAGGTGGACATCAAACCCCAAAAAGGACATCGGACCCCAAAAAGAAGAACATCAGACCCTAAAAAGGACATCAGACCCCAAAAAGGACATCAGACCCTAAAAAGAAGGACATCAGACCCCAAAAAGAAGGACATCAGACCCCAAAAAGAAGGACATCAGACCCCAAAAAGGAGAACATCAGACCCCAAAAAGGAGAACATCAGACCCCAAAAAGGAGAACATCAGACTCCAAAAAGAAGGACATCAGACCCCAAAAAGAAGGACATCAGACTCCAAAAAGAAGGACATCAGACCCCAAAAAGGAGAACATCAGACCCCAAAAAGGAGAACATCAGACCCCAAAAAGGAGAACATCAGACCCCAAAAAGAAGGACATCAGACCCCAAAAAGGAGAACATCAGACCCCAAAAAGGAGAACATCAGACCCCAAAAAGGAGAACATCAGACCCCAAAAAGAAGGACATCAGACCCCAAAAAGAAGGACATCAGACCCCAAAAAGGAGAACATCAGACCCCATAAAGAAGAACATCAGACCCTAAAAGGAGAACATCAGACCCTAAAAAATGCACTTGTCAGTGCTGGTCCCAAGCCCAGGGTCAGGAAGGGCAGACATTGTCAAACTGTGTTGTGAAAAAACACTTAAATTCAATAATAATCAGGTGTGTCCACATACTTTTGACCACACCGTGTATGGGGTGTAGGTTACTTACAGGTGCGCTCCGTGGTGCTGACCCCTGGTCCCTCCAGGTTGGGGGTTTGTACGAACACTGTGGCGTTGTAGAGTGAATCGGGACTCAGACCGTCGAAGCAGTACTGGCTCTGTGCCGCCGTGATGGTGATCTCCTGCTGACCTCGAGCCCATGCTGCAACGGCAGATAAAAGAGGCTAACATGAGGAACCCGATGGGAACCCACGGATTATTTAGGGTCAAGTACAGCAGCTAATCCACCTTCTGCATATGTTAATTTGGGAGGAAAGCGAAGTACCTGGAGAGGATCAAACCCAGGTCCCCGGCTAGCGTGCTGACGCCGATTGTGCCTAGCACCTCGTCCAAGACCTTCGTGGCTAATAGCTGGAATCGTTAGCGCTCCGCTTGTGCCCGGAAACTTAGCGAGACGGACTCAGGATGTCGAACTAATCGCCGCGTATCCTCCAATAATCGGCTGCCGTCTGATTTTGGTTTTCTTCTCCTTTCGGAGACGCCTCAGTGTGAACGAGAACCACATGGGTTTGATGGTGCGACGCGTCACGCGGCTCGCTAACGATTAGGCTAAGTGAGCATCTCGAGCGCGATACGGTTGGGTTGTAAATGAAAACATGAGCCCTAACGAGCCCTCGGTACGACGCCCACTGGGCCGCTTCGTCCTATACACACAGTGGGGGCCAAAAGTCTGAGACCACGCGTAAAACTAGGACACACAGTAGCACAGTAACAAGATGCCGATCTATCATAGATAGGGCCTCTGTGATAGGCTAATTTTAGGCTCTCATGTCTGTATGTCGACGCCCGACCGGCCGATAGCACCACTGCGGATTCGAACCCTGGACCCCAGCAATATTAGGGTGGCAGAATTTACCTCAGCATCAACCCGAGCACCAAAATTCCTTATTTATTAGAATATTTATAATAATATGAGACTCACATCTGGCAACCCTGATCATCCCTGACGGCAAGGGCTTAGATCTGTTCTTCTTATCTTTTATGTCGGTCATAAAGCTTCACCACCGTGCAGAGCTTTTATTCCTCCTTCTAACACACCTGCTGTGGATTCGGAGCTTATTACTGCAGGTCAACGGGGCCCCGGGGCCCCTGGGACTAATGCTGAGAAATCAGCGCATCGGTGCTTCTTAAGACACGGTTTATGTCCTGATGGCTGATCATCGTTTTAACCATTTCCTGCAGCTTCTAAGCAGCTTGAACAAACTGCATGATTAGCTACAGATTTAGCAACTTGAATGATAATATCAGATGCATACGGACAAAATTATTTGGACACCACTTATATTGACTGAATTCATGTGTTTTATTTAAATCCAAATTATGACTGAGTACAGTTCGAGCAATCTGAGCAGTTGAGGATTAAGGGCCTCGCTCAGGGGCCAAACGGGGGAAACTTTGCAGCAGGGCTTGAACCGGTAACCTTCTGATTACAAGTCCAGGATCTTTATCTTAACCGCTGAGCTACCGCTGCCCAACCACAGCAATTGCTAACAGGTGTAATAAATCAATTATATGCCTTTAACTATACAGCAACAGTTTAGGGAAGGCCCTTTCCTGTTATAAAGACATGAATAAATTCCAGTGTCCTGCACAGAGCCCTGACCTCAATCCCACTCGACTGCTCTGGAATGAACCGGAACGTCAACTGAGACTTTCTTGAGCGCCCAGTGTACAAATGCTATTTCAACAGAATGGGCACAAATTCCCACAGACATACTTCAAAGTCTTGTGAGAAGCCTCAGATAAGCAACTGTTGTCACAGCCAAAAAGGTCACACATGTTCATGATCAGGTGTCCGAATACTTTTGGCCGTTCAGCCTTGAGTGATGGCAGTGATGGTGCTGCGTGTGACTCACGGTCCAGCGGGTTGAGTTTGATCCTGTAGGACGTGGCGGCTCGGTGTGGGTTCCATCGGATGCAGAACTGGTCGTGAGCCACGTTGTAGGATTCCAGGTTGGTCACGTTGAGGTAGACTGAACACATCAGATCAAAAAACACACACACACACACACACACACAGCCACTGAGAAACCTGTCATCAGTTATTATTTATTCTTATTTATCCTGCATTTAAAGACGACATTAATGAGCAATGTGGAGAAATCAATCCACCTAATGGAATGTTTTTGGAAGATGTGAGAAAAAACACAGACACACAGAACAAGATGGACAACCACATGAGACAGTCATGGCTCTCCTCAACCGGGGAGGGTGTGGCAACAACAACAAAAAGATTCTGATCTGAGTAACACAGTGTAATTAATGATATAGACTAATGATATAGAATGATGATATAGATTAATAATATAAATGAATGATATAGACTAATGATATAATGATATACATTGATAATTTGATATAGATTAATTATAAAATTGATGCTATAGATTACCGATATAGATTAATAATATAGATTGATATGATGAATGATACAGATTAATGATATACGTAGATTGATGATATGATTAATGATATAGATTGATATGATTGATTATATAGATTAACAATAAAGATTAATATCATAGATTAATTATATGATTAATTATATACATTAATAGTATGGATTGATGATATAGATTAATTATATAGATTGATGGTATGGATTGATGTTATAGATTAATAATAGAGGTTACTGATATAGATATAACGATATAATTATATACAATGATAATATGATATAGATTAATGATATATATTATATGATTATTGATATAGATTGATGATATGATTAATGACAGATTAAAGATATAGATTAATGACTTAAGTTAATATTATGGTATAGACTAATGATATAATGATACAGATTAATGATACAGATTATTAATACAGATCAATGATATAGGTTAATTATATAGATTAGTGATATAATGATATAGATTGATGATATAGATTAATATAGATTAGATTAACACTATAGATTAATGATAGATTAATGCTATAGATAAATGATATAGATTTATTCTATATTGATATAGATTAATGATATAGATTTATTGTATAGATTGATTATACAGATCAACAATATAGATTAACACTATAGATTAATGATATGGGTTAATGATATAATGATATAGCTTGATGATATAGATTGATGGTATGGATTAATGCTATGGATTAATGATATGATGATAAAGATTAATAATATAGATTAACGTTATAGATTAACACTATAGAGTATCAATGCTAGACTCGTACGTGTTGTTCCTTGTCCCATGAGGGCGCCGCTCATGCCGCCGTCGTACTGAGCGAACACTTTCACGTCGTACGTTGTACCAGGCTCCAGGTTGTGAAGCGTATACGACGTGGCGTCACCAACGAAAACCTCCAAGGTCTCGTCCTTATCTGAGAACACAGAGGTCACACAGAGGTCACGCAGAGGTCACACAGAGGTCAGTCAGAGGTCAGTCAGAGGTCAGTTTAATAATGTGTGTGACTGTGAGGTGGTTCTCTGTACTGGGACGTACCCGTGGGCTGGTACACCAGTTTATACCCCAGCACTGGTGATGGCACCGGGTCCCAGGACACACGGAAGCGGGTGTACCACTCATCAGAGACGCGGAGGTTACGGGGCTCCAGCAGGCCGACTGTCAGGTCACACACACACACACACACACACACAAACACAGCATGAATGTATTAGGAAAGGTTTCAGTATTAGATTTTCTCTACAGACCCGATAAACCTGAAGTCACAGAGCAAGTATTTCTTCTGTAACTCGATTTGTGCTTCTTATTCTGCTCGTCTAAGCAGGAATTAATAATAAATAAATATAAACAACGTTAAAACTCCTCCCTGAACTTTTCTCAGTGCAAATTTTTCCTAAAACAAAAAAGAAAATCATGAAAAATGACCAAGTTTTTATTCTTACGATCCAACCAGAAGTGAAAAGAAGTGACGGCGTCCTCCCGGCGGTCAGAGCGGTTCGTGAGGAACCTTTAAACAGCGCATTAATTCTGAAAGAACTACTGGAACCGTCCAGCAGGTTCAGGCTTCATTTCCACTGGATTTGGCCGGAGGAGGCCAGCAGCCGTGCCAGCAGCCAAGAGACAAAACATTTATATTATTCGATTTGATTTTGTGCTTTTACTCCGTGGAAAATGGAGCCTGAACTTTTAAGGTTGTGAGGTTCATACAGATGTTGAGCTAACAGTATTTTAGTAAGTCTTTTTTTCAAATTGGGAGATTTACCGCCGTCTTTTAAGGATCTTTTTAAATGAACTGCACCCTTTTTCAAAACGTGAGTACCACTCATTTCCAAATTACATGCACCCGAGACCTAAAATGTGCTGCTACTGGTTGGCTGAGAAGCACTAAGGCTACTCCCGCCCCTTTTTTATTAATTTATTTATTTTAAATGTATTTAGTTATTTATCTATTTAATTCGAATTTATTTTTCATTCATCTACTTATTTATTTTAAATTAATTTAAATTAATTAATGAATTTATTTATCTTAAATATATTTATTTATTTATTTATTTTAAATGTATTTATTAATTAATTTTAAATGTATTTATTCATTATTTATCTTAAATGTATATTTTTATTTATTTTAAATGTATTGTTTTAAATGTATTAAGGTATTTTTTTATTTATTTTAAATGTATTTATTTATTTTATTTATCTTAAATGTATTAATTTATTTATTTTAAATGTATTTATTTTAAATGTATTAATTTATTTATTTATTTATTTTAAATGTATTTATTTATTTTATTTATCTTAAATGTATTTATTTATTTATTTTAAATGTACTTATTTTAAATGTATACATTTTTTACAATTTATTTTAAATGTATTTATTCATACATTATTTATTAAATACTTTTAAATTTAGAGCCACTCACGTGTTTTTCCGTTTCCGACCAGAGATCCTCCCTGTGCATCAGCGTACAGAGCCTGCACCGTGATGTTGTACGGGGTGTCGGGCTGCAGATTTTGTAGGATGGCATTGTTTCTGTTACCGGGAACAGCGGTCTGACACACACACACACACACACACACACACACACACACACGTTTACATTTTAGCCATTTAGCGGATGCTTTCATTGGATCGACAGTATATTATCTAAGCAACTGAGGGTTAAGGGCCTTGCTTTAGAGGCCCAACCGTGGCAACCTGGCAGTGACCTTCTGATTACTAGTCTAGTACCTTAACCACTAGGCTACAACTATTCAGCCGTACGTTCCTAAGGCACGTCCAATCATATCCGTGCGGTGCCTGACCAGGCTGGTAGCACCAAGACTCAAACCCAAGACCTGGTGTGCAGTCTGGATGCACTGAAAGTATTGGGACGGCCCTGCCTTCTAATTATTGAATTCATGTGTTACAGCCACTACAGTTGCACGCAGGTGTAATAAATCAGTTATATTAAGGAGATTACATGCTTTAGGCTTTGCAGCAACAGTTTAGGGAAGGCCTGTTCCTGTAAAGCTCTTTAAAGACAAAAAAGAAAAACTCCAGAGCCCTGATCTCAGCCCCACTGGACAGCTCTGGAATGAACAGGAACATCAACTGAGGCTTTCTTGACCAACATACAAACCCTCTTTTGATTAAACAGGCACAAATCCCCACAGTCTTGTAAAAAGCCTTCTCAGAAGAGCGGGATTTGTTTTTGAACTGGGATGTCAGACAAGCTCATGACCATATAGTGTATACTGGACTGAACATACTCACAAACTCAGTGATGGGGGCTCCGGTCAGTGGAGCGTACGAGATCCTATAGCGCTGCACGGGTCCTTCGGCGTGATCCCAGCCGATACTGAGGGTGCTGGTGGTGGCATCATACACCCGCATGTTCCTGGGCCCGCCGCGTGGCACTGAAACAAGGATCATAACGTTAGCACGCTAGCTACTCAGATAGGTTCCTGTGATGGATACTCATATATCAGGTTCGGCTCACGTGTTTTGCCGTTTCCTGGGAGCGCCGGTCCGTCTCCGTCTGCGTAAACCGCCTGGACGTTGACGGAATACGGCGTGTCCGGGACCAGCTGATCCAGGAAGGCTTGGTTGGTGTTTCCGGGAACCAGAACCTGCACAGACCGGACGGTCGTGTTAAAAATGAGCGTTTAGGTACGTCCTGCTTATAAGAATTCCCTGGACGTGATTTATCCGGCAACATTAAATATAAAGCCAGGCCTCAGAGATCAAAGCCTGAGAAAAGCTCTCAGTAAATAAATGAAACAGTGAATACATTTCTGTGTTACGTAACAAGCTGGACGGCCGCCACCCGAGAGAACACGCCGAGCGCTCGACTCCAACACGAGTTTAAACACGTCGGCGGCTGTGGGGAATCCGATCTGTACCTGTCAAAGGTGTTACGACTCCATCAGGAGCAGATTTACCTCCGGATCACCGTGTGGAAGAAACATGGACATACAGTAGACCACTGACGACTCTCAATTAGCAACTGAAATCTAATTTAGAAAAAGGAAAGAGCCACGCGGGTTTGTCGAGCTGTGGATCGCTCAAAGAGGCTCAGAAAGCTGGCTAACACTGCCTTTTTTTTTATTTATTTATTTAAAATGTATTTATTAAAAATGTATTTATTTTAAATGTATTTTTAATTTATTTATTTATTTATTTACTAATTTATTTATTTTAAATTCATTCATTTTAAAATTTTCAATAAAATTTGTTAATTTTAATCTTTTTATTTAAATGTATTTTTTATTTTAAATGTATTTTTTTATTTTAAATGTATTTATTTATTTATTTACAAATTTATTTATTTTAAATAAATCAATTTTTAATTTTATTTTTTATTTGAAATTTTTTAATTAAATGTTTTTATTTTAGATGCTTTTAATTAAAAAAACAATTTAATGATTCAATTTTAAATTTTTATTTTAAATTTTTTTTATTGTTAATGATTTTATTTTTAATTAATTTATTTATTTTAAATGTATTTATTTGTTTCAAATTTTGTATTTATTTATTTATTTATTTTCAGTTTATTTATTTATCTACTTATTTATTTTAAATGTACTAATTAATTTATTTATTTTACATTTATTTATTAAATTATTTAAAATGTATTTCTTTCTTTATTTTAAAATGCAATTTAGACCCAATTCCAGGCCGAGGACCTCTCTGTTACGTACACATTTTACATAATTCAAACATTTTACATAATTTTTCAGAAATGTTGGGACATTTTGCTAAATAATTTGCTAATTATCTTGAATTTAAGTGACAAAAGTACAAAAAAAAAACAATAAACGAGTGAATGAATGAACGATGACACGCCCAGACTCACGAGCATGAATGAACCAGACAGACAGGAAACACTTACGAAGTCAGATGGTCGGACTCCGGTGAGCGGGGTGTACGTGACGCGGTACTGCTGCACCTGTCCCGACGCCGGCTCCCAGCGCACGTTCAGACTGTTGGGAGTGGGATTATAAACCTGGATGTTCCTGGGTGGAGTACGAGGAACTGGAACACACACAGACGGCTGGTTTTAAACACTACACACACACACACACACACACACACACACACACAAACTGAGATAAAACAGCGGCGGGGTCCATAAAGCTGGAATAGATGCTGAGATAAGCCTAGACTGGGAGTACTGGGGGTTTATAGTGTGCATGCTGGGAGTTCTGCCCCTAAAACCCAAACAGATGTGGTTTTTTGGTGCTTTAGTAAAAATGAAGGTGATACACAGAACCCCAAGGTTGCTGAGACTTCCATTTTTGGAGCGGGCCCCATGTGTGGCCCCTGTTTAGATTCATTGTGACACCCAGTCCTCAGTTCTGCGCTATCCCTGTTCTATCCACTTTCACCGTTGCAGTTGTGAACGATGCATTTTTTGATTGAATTCATTTTTCACCAATTTTCCTCTTCATTTAATCATATCCAGTTCCCCGATCGCATCTCACTTCCTCTACTGCTGCGGACGTCCACTCCTGATCGCTTCTTTTCACCTGCACCAGGTGGGTTCATACAGAGAGTCACGCACTGATGTCCAGTATCTCCCGTCTGTGTGCAGTACCATCGATCAGCCATCAGAAGTCGTAACTGCAGCACTTATGAAGAATCCCCTGCGCTACTCCCACCTTTTAATGAGCCAATCGTAGTCCGTATATGCGCCAGACATACTAGCGCTTTTGTAGAGACGCATGACCCACTTGACAGTAGGTACAGTGTTGTTGGCTTTCAAAGCATCACCTTTTTGCCTCCACACATATGATTCTGTTCATCAGCAATGAACTTCTGTCCAGGTTTAAGGTGCTGATTTTGGCACGACAGCCTTCGAGCTCATGACTTTATAAAGCTTTAACTGTTTACAGTGGCACGTGTGCCAGCCAGATTCTAAATGTCCTCATTTTAATACTGCAGCGTATTAAGTGCAAATATATTAGTTTGGGCAGAGCTTGGCGCACTCACGCGTCTTTCCTTTCTCAGACTGCCGGAGCCCTTCGCCCTCAGGATACACCGGAGCCACGGTCACGGTGTACTCCGTATCCGATAAGAGGTTCCTCAGGACGGTGTTGGTGGTTCCTCCAGATACTTGCTCCTGCATTTAAACACAGAGGTGAACATCAGCACCATGATATATAGATAAACACAATACGGCCATAAGTATTCGGACACCAGACCGCTTGGACGTCCCAACAGCCATTCTTCTAAGTAGGTCTGTGGGAATTTGTGCTCATTTAGTCAATTTGTATGGCTGGGCACTGATGGTGTTCCGAATAATTCTAGAGCTGGTGAATGGGACTGAGGTCAGACCTGCTCATGCTGGAACAGGAGAAGACCTTCCCTAAACTGCTGCTGCAAACTCAGAAGCATGTCATCTCCTATATACAAACGATTTATTTAGAAGTGGCGTCCCAATACTTTTGCCCATGTGGTGTATGTACATGTCTCATATCTCACCATGTCTTCAGCTCCACCAGACGCTGGTACGTAGAAGAGCCGGTACTGGCGCACGTTTCCTTCAGCTGGTTCCCAGCGCACCCTGAGAGAGCTGGTGGTGGGGTCGCTCACCTGCAGGTTCTTCACTCCGCCCAAAGGTTCTGCATTATGAGAAGTTATAACAGGTTATAATGTATATGTGTCTGAGGAACCATCAGGACGTGATCACAGACGTCACAGACACGTACTGGTCTTCCCGTTCTCCGACTGCTTCTTTCCCTCCATGTCAGCATACACCGGCACCACGGTGACCCGGTAGTCCGTGTTCGGCTGTAGATTCCTCAGAACGGTGTTGGTGGAAACTCCAGAGACTTGGGTCTGTAAAAAATTTAAACTATTAACATTCAGGATCAGAACGTCTGTTTACACTAGATGTGTAGTAAAGTTTGTACTGACGAAACCTTGTTAATGACCCTGAGCTACCTTCTGCATATCATACTGGTTTTCTAAAGCAGTATATTATTATTAATTATTATTATTATTATTATTATTATTACTAGTATTACTATTATTACTATTATTATTATTATATTTTATTATTATTATTATTTCTATTATTATTATTTTTATTATTTTTATTATTATTATTATTATTACTTTTATTATTATTAATACTATTATTACTATTATTATTATTATTACTATTATTACTTTTATTATTATTATTATTATTATTATTATTATTTCTATTATTATTATCATCATCATTATTTTTATTAATATTATTATTATTACTGTTATTATTATTATTACTATTATTATTATTATTATTTCTATTATTATCATCATTTTTTCAACATATTTATTAATATTATTATTATTATTATTATTTCTATTATTATTATTATTTCATTTATTATTATCATTATTATTATTATTGTTAATATTATTATTGTTGTATGTATGTAAAGGCCTGACCGGCCAATAGCAATGCTGGGGATTCAAACCCAAACCCCAGAGGTAGTGGGCTAACGTATATAGTGGTTTGCCACTTAAGCACCTGAATTACTGTTATTGTTATTGTTGTTAACTAATTCACTTTTTAATCTGGAGGGAAGGGGGTTGTTGGAGGGGTAGAGCCTCCCCGAAATCACTGTGTATGGGGGAGAAACTCACCCTGCACTGTTCTCACCATTTTTACTGTGTATATGGGGAGCTTGGTACAGTCTGCACTGGTGAGTGAAAATGTATGGTGGTCTGTAAAAGGTTAACGTCCTTTTTAGGGTGACTTTTCATGACCCAATAAAACCCTGATAATAATGAACAGGTTACTAACAATTAATCAATAACACTAACTCATCACCTTAGAATTAAACCCTTAATGATCCCAGATCAGACTTCTCCACACTAGACCTGAACCTGACCTCCTGCCCTGACTCCTCACCATGCTCTCAGCTCCTCCTGTAGTAGGAGTGTAGAGGACGTTGTACTGACGGACGTCCCCGTCGGCCGGGTCCCAGCGCACCCTCAGAGAGTTAATGGTGGGGTCGGTCACCTGGAGGTTCTTCACCGAACCCAGCGGCTCTGCACCAGACACGAAGCATCATGAGATAACGTGGTACAATCCTGGACCTTCACAGACCAGTAAAATAACAGACTGGACTTACTGGTTTTCCCGTTATCAGACTGGCGTTTGCCCTCCACGTCCAGATCATAAACGGGTAACAGCGTGACCTTGTACTCGGTGTTGGGGTTCAAATTACGCAGGACAGTGGTGGTGGTGCCTCCAGAAACTTGTTCCTGATAAAACAGAAAATTAATACATTAATTATTATATTATTAATAATAATAATAATAAAAAAAAATAATAATAATAATAAGGTAGCATAACAACAACCACAATAATAATAATAATAATAATAATAATAATAATAATAATAAAATTTATGTCAATAATTAAATAGTAAAATGTCAAAAAATAGTAAAAAAATAAAATAATAATAATAACATTTTTGTTAATAATAATAATAATAATGATAAAATTAATGTCAAAAATATTTATAATAATTTAGAAAATAGTAAAAAGAATAATAATAATAATAATAGTAATAATAATAATAATGAAATTAATGTTGATAATAATTATAATAATTTAGAAAATAGTAAAAATAGTAATAAAAAAAATAAAAAAATTAATATAAATAATATTAATAATAATAAAATGTATGTCTATAATAATTATTAATAATAATTATTACTAAATTATTGTCAATAACAATTATAAAAAAGAATAATAATTATGCTAATAATTTTTATATTAATGACAGTATTAAAAATAATAAAAATAATGTAAATAATAATAATAATAATAATAATAATAATAAAATTAATGTTGATAATAATAATAATAATAATAGCATTTATGTAAATAATAATAATAATAATAATAATAATAATAATATTAATAATAATACAATTAATTTTGATAATAATATTAATAAGAATTATTTTTATAATAATCATAATAAAATAATAATAGTAGTAATAATTATAATAAAAATAATAATAAAATGAATGTTGATATACTAGTAATAAAATAAGAAGAAAAAAAAAGAAAATGCTAATAATAATCAATTATTAACTAATTGTTGGACACACCTATTGTAAAACCAATTTAAAAATAATTAATTAAAAAACTATTTGATTAAAATAAAAATATAGCAAAATAAAAAAAATAGAATTAATTATTAATAAATATGATAAAATGTTATAGGGGCTGAAACAGTCAAGTAATTTGTCAGTGCGCTCTCAGTGCTGGTCCCAGGCCCAGATAAAATGGAGCATCGAGTATAAAATCTGTGCCATATCAGGTATGTGAAAAACCCTAAATATGGCAGCAGCTGAAATAATAATAATAATAATAAAACGAATTGGTTATCATGGTGTGATGATGTTTTACCATTTTCTCCTCAGTTCCTGGTTGTGGAACATAAAAGACCTTGTAGTTGCGCGGGTTTCCGTCTGCGTGCTCCCAGCGGACGGTCAGCGTGCTGGCAGTCGGGTCTGTCACCTTCAGATTACGGACTCCACCCAACGGCCCTGGTGAACAGATACGTGAAACGTGAATCTTTTGTTACACCTTGATGGGCACAAATTCCCACAGACATACCTCAGAGTCTTGTGAGAGGTCACTCTATTTTAATAGGGTTTGTTTTTTAAATAGGAACTTTTGAATGGCTTACTCGTCTTTCCACTCTCCGACAGGGACTTGCCCTCCATCTCGTGATAAACAGGAACCAGGGTGACGGTGTAGACCGTGTCGGGCTCCAGGTTCCTCAGAACAGTGGACGTGGTCAAACCCGAGACCTGCTCCTGTTACAGTGGGTACAGAGACAGCCAATCAGAGAAGAGGATTTTAATCCAGCACAAGCAACCCAAGTTTAATCCAAAAACTCCAAGATCCAGGATGTTCATTCTAAGCTTCTGGTTCAACTCAAGTGACCGGACATTGTTGATTATAAAGGAGCAGCACAGGCAGGAACCCGGCACAGATGGACGACATGAATACCATCCAGGGAGAAATAACTGAGTGACCCGACAACGGACTTACAGCAAAAATGATTTAGTGTCACAACAGAGAAAAAGATTTTATGAGTGATAATAAACGCTGATAATGTTAACACTGGTGTCAAAAAGTGAAGACATGAAGAGTGTAAGTGTTTCATCCATCCATCCATCCATCCATCCAACTATCCATCTGTCTATTTAACCGCCCAACCATCCATCCCTTTATTCATACATCTGTCCATCCAACCATCCACACATCCAACCACCTACCTATCTTTTTATCCATCTATTCATCAATCCACTTTACCATTTACTCATCTATCCAAACATCCATCTATTCATCCAATGGTCCATCCATCTATACAGTACATCCTGTTATCCATACATTCATTCATTCATCCAACCATCCATCCAACTGTCTATCTGTTTATCCATCTATTCATCAATCCATCCTTCCTTCTATCCATCCATTCATTCAATCGTTCATTCATCCAACCATCAATCTAACTGTTTATCATTCTATCCACTTTTCCATCCATCCATCCAATCTGTCCATCCATCCATTCATCCATCCAGTCTGTCCATCCATCCATCCATTCATCTATTCAACCATACATCTAACTGTTTATCCATCTATTAATCTATCCACTTTTCCATTCATTTATCCATCCATCCAATCGCCCATCCAACCATCCAATCCTCTATTTAGCCAACCATCCATCTATCTGTTTATCCATCTATTCATCAATCCATCCTTCCTTCTATCCATCCATTCATCCAATCGTTCATTCATCCAACCATCAATCTATTTGTTTATCATTCTATCCACTTTTCCATTCATTCATCTATTTATCCATCCATCCCATCTGTCCATCCATCCATCCATACATCTATTCAACCATCCAATCGTCCGTTCATCCAACCATCCAACTGTTTATCATTCTATTCATCAATCCACTTTTCCATTCATTCATCTATCCATCCATTTATCCATCGATCCAATCGCCCATCCAACCATCCAATCCTCTATTTATCCAACCATCCATCTATCTGTTTATCCATCTATTCATCAATCCACTTTTCCATCCATCCATCCATCCAACTAACCGTCTTTAACAAACCCTCCACTTACTGTATCTAACTATCCATCATTCCATTCAGTCTTTCATGTATCCATCCATCCATCCTACTATCTATTCATTCATTCATCTAACCATCTTTAAATAACCATTTACCTACTGTATCTAATCCCCATAGCTTCATTCATTCATTCATTTATCCACCCATCCATCAATTCATCCAACTATCCATCTAATTTTAAATGTGTTAAAAGCACTGCAGAGATCAGACTCTGGATCTCAGGGGGCATGATAGACCACTGCACCACCAGAACACCCTGTACATGACAGATACATTCCTGAACCTTGAACCTTTGTGTAACATCAAGTATTCCAGTTAAAAAGATTAAAGTACGAAACATTGTCCTTGGTGCTTCTTACCACTTCCTGTTCACCACCAGCTGCAGGAACGTAGATGACGATGTACTCTCTGACGGCGCCCTCAGCAGGCTCCCAGCGAACGTTCAGTGAGTTGATGGTGGGGTCAGTAACCTGCAGGTTCCTCACGCTGCCCAGAGGTTCTAAAATCAACACAAAAGTTCTTTCATCCACCATCCCCTCCAACTATCCATTTATCTATAAATACACAACAGATTTGCAGTAGAAGGTGCAGATTTGGGTAACACCAGTTACTTACTGGTCCTGCCCTTCTCAGAGAGCTGTGGTCCATCTCCCTCGGCGTACATGGGGACCACAGTGACCGTGTAGAGCGTGTCGGGCTGCAGGTTCTTCATCACTAATGAGGTGGTGCTTTCAGATACTTGTTCCTGTGAAGAGGAACCTTTATTGAGCTGCACTGACGAGGCCAAGAATAAAAAATAATAATAATCTGGCATCTGAGTGACCCCAGCATGCACCCTTCACTAAATAATCATCTCAGTTCCTCTCAGAACTCAGAGCTCTGCTGGTGGTTCCTGCCAGTTCCAGACAGCTCATTTCCATAACAAGCAAATCCAATTTAATAAAGAATAGGTTCTGGTGCTTTTCACAGTTGGTTTTTGAACCGTGCTGCTCTGAGCGTGTTACTCCAAAAAATACCTGCAGTTCCAGAGAAACGTCTCAGTGAGATTCTCATCTAACAGAGCAGAGATACCGTCCCAAAAAACCCTCAGAAATATCTTATATTATTATTATTACCGTTATTATTATTATAATATTATTATTATTATTATTATTATTATTATTACCGTTATTATTATAATTATTATTACCGTTATTATCATTATAATATTATTATTATTATTATTATTATTATTACATTATTATTATTATTATTATTACCGTTATTAATATTATTACTGTTATTATTATTATTACCGTTATTATTATTATTATATTATTATTATTATTATTACCGTTATTATTATAATTATTATTACCGTTATTATTATTATTATTATTATTATTATTATTATTATCCTTATTACCGTTATCATTACTGTTATTATTATTAATATTAGTAATATTATTATTTATTATTATTATTCATATTATTATTATTATTATTATTATTATTACTAATATTATTATTATTGTTGTAATTATTACTAATATTATTATTAACAATAATAGTATTATTTATTATTGTTTATTATATTATTATTATTAATTTATTTTTTATTACTTTTATTATTATTCATATTATTATAGCTGTTATTATTATTATTAATATTAATATTAATGCTATTATTATTATTATTATTATTTTGTGATTATTATTATTATCATTACTGTTACTATTATTATATTGCTCTTATATTGTTATTATTATTATTATTATTATTAATGTTATTATTATTATTATTATTATTATTGTTGTTGTTGTTGTTATTATTATTACTGATGATAAATTATGAATTTTTATTTCTATTTTTGTACCACACTGTTATTTGTGTGTTTTTTGCAAATATAAACGGTCAGATGTAATAAATAAATAAATAAAGTTGCTATCTAGTCATTCACGTAAGAGCAAGGTTTGAAGGTTTGAAGCTGGAATCGTACCATGAGCTCGATGCCACCGTTTGTGGGCACGTAGATGACTTTGTAGCCCTGAACGTTCCCGTCCGCCACGTCCCAGGCCGCCGTGAGAGTCGTGAACGTGGCGTCGGTAATACGGAGCCCCCTCACGCCGCTGAGAGGAACTGCGAGGTCAGAGCGAGGGGAATGATTAATTAATAAATGCATACATTTAATAAAAAATGAATTAATTACTTAATAAATGAATGAATCACTGAGACTCACGGGTCTTCCCGTTCTCAGACTGGCGGCGACCCTCTGTAGCTGGGTACACTGGCACCACTGATACGGTGTACAGAGTGTTGGGCTGAAGGTTCCTCAGAATGATGTTGTTTGTACCAACAGGAACTTGCTCCTGTATGGAATAAAAAAACACACACGGTTAATCTCACCGCCCGAAAATCTGACCTGGTACAGAACAGAACCCAAATCTGAGAGGGAGGAGGACCGTGAGAACCTCTACATGCAGGTTTCAGACCACAACAGGTATGTTTTATTGCTCTTACAAAGTTCAGAATGTCTTTATTTGAAACTCTTTCTGAAATCTCAGGTTTTCTAAATATGTCTAAATTATTTTTACACTCACAGATCTTTATAATCAACGTGTTACAGGTTCTGGTCCAGTTTGAGCTCCTAATATTGAATCGTTGATGACACATCCTTGGTTCCAATAAAAACTGGTGCAAATTAGTCAATGTATCCATCCATCCATTAATCCATCTAGTAATCCATTTATTCAACCATCTATCTATCTGTCTGTCCATCCATCAATCCATCCATCAATGTATTTATTCAACCATCCATCCATCGGTCCAACCATTTATTCAATCATGCGTCCATCCATCCATCAATCAATCCAATCTATCAATCCCATCCATCCATCCATCCATCCATCCATCCATCCATCCATCCATCCATCCATCTATCTATCTATCTATCTATCCAGTCATTTGTCTGTCTGTCTATCCATCCATCCATCCATCCATCTACCTATCTAACTATCCAGTCATTTGTCTGTCTGTCTATCCATCCATCCATCCATCCATCCATCTACCTATCTATCTATCCAGTCATTTGTCTGTCTGTCTATCCATCCATCTATCCATTCGCCCATCAATCAATCCACGCATCCATGAATTCATTAATCAGTCCATCCAATCATCCTTTCAACTGTTCATCATCTAACTACCCATCTATCCATCCATTCATCTATAAACCCAACAATCCATCCATTCATTCATTCATTAAACCGTCCGCCTGTCTGTCCATCCATCCATCCATCCATCAATCAATTCAATTTTTTCGAAAGGTTCTGAACACCTTTGTTTCTAGAATTAATAAATAATATTAATTAATATTAATAAAAAACCTCATTAGTTCCTTAAAAGGTTTCAGAGCTCTTAAATTAAAACTCTTTGGTCCTCAAGAGTTTCCAGAACCGTTTGATAACTATAATAGTTCCTGAAATGGTTCCTGGTAATATCTGAACATATAACTCATGAGGAGCTGTGGGTGCTGGAGCAGGTCTCACCATGTCCTCGGTGCCTCCGGCCGCAGGGACGTAGAAGATCTTGTAGTTGCGCACCGCCCCGTCTGCAGGTTCCCACCTGACGTTGAGGGAGGTCATGGTGGGGTCGGTGACTCTCAGGTTCTTCACTCCGCCCCGGGGTCCTGCAGCACACAAGCACGAGCTTCATCAAAGAGTCATTACCTTAAAACGGGGACGATATTAATGCGTCATTTCAGCGTGAATCTTTGGGATGAATTGGACTGTGGACTGGGAGTCTGGCCTTCTCGTCTAAACACCAGCGCCAGACTTTACCAGTGAGCACAATTTCCAACAAACACAAGCCAAAATATTATAGCAGGTGTGGTTTTGATGATGAGTGGGGACTGTTATTGTTGCAATAAGGGTTCATTATGATCTGTATTAAACTAGCTTACGATCAGGTGTCCACATATTTTTGGTAATATAATGCAGTGATGATAAAATAAAGAACATACGTGTCTTTCCGTTCTCCGACATCCTCTTGCCGTCGCCCTCGGCATACACGGGGTGCACAGTGACGGTGTACAGCGTGTCCGGCTGCAGGCCCCTCAGGATGGTGCTGGTACCCGAAACCTGCTCCTGTACGGTCAGACGGAAAGTACATCGGTCAGTCGGAGCTGAGTACAGTGTGATAAAGTATTTACACCCCAGTCAGATTCATTACTCAAAACAAGCTTTTATTGAAAGGCTACTGGAACGTTCACACCTGACGTAATTCCAGTCAGAAACCAGTAACTCCTACCAGTCCTACCATGGTTTCAGCTCCACCAGCTGTAGGAGCGTAGATGACTTTATATTCCTTTACTTTTCCCTCTGCTGGTTCCCAGCGCACATTCAGACTGGTCATGGTGGGATTCAGGACCTGCAGGTTCCTCACTCCACCCAGCGGTTCTGCAAAAACACAAATAGAGCACTGAGGTCAGGATATACTGAGCTTTTAACACCATAAGTACCATAAAGTCTGTTTTAGAATGAGTCTTTAGTCTATGTAAAAATAAGAATAAAAAATCAGGTGATGGGCTAGCGTGACAGAGCGCTGCGCCACACCACTGCTGAGATCCAGGTTAGAAACTCAACAGTGCTACCGGCCAGCCGGGTGTCTACACAGACATTGCGCCCAATGTTTCCTCATGGAATCGGACCTGCTGCAACACTGACCAGGATTAAGCGGTAAGTGAAAAAAAAAAAAATCTTACTTTTCAAATGAAATAACAAACTAAAATTAAACTAAAAAAAAATCTGTATTTAAATATTTAAATACAAAATGATACTTCTAGAACTAAAATCAGACCAAAAAATTATAATTAATTAATTTGTATATATTATAAATTAAATAAATATTATTTTAATCATTTTAAATATTTTGGATTATTTTACTTATTTATTAGATTTTAATTTCAAAATAAAATAACTAACTAAAAATAAAATAAAATAAAATAAAATAAAAAATGAATATTTAAGTATTTAAATAAATAAATAATTATTATTATAATTATTATAAATTATTATAATCAATAATTATATTGTTTTAATCATTTTAAATATTTTGGAATAATTTATTTATTTATTAAATTTTTAATTATAAAATAAAATAACTAAAACAAAAATAAAAATATAAATATTTGAATAAATAAATAAATAACCCTAGAGCTAAAATTATACATTTAAATAAAATTATTTATTTTAATTTAGATTATTTTAGATTATTTTATTTATTTATTAAAAAAAATAAAATAACTAACAAACTAAAATAAAAATAGTATTTAAATGAACAATTCTAAAGCTAAAATCAGATCAAAAAATGTATAATTAATTCATTTTTATATATTAATTATTAATATAAATTTAAATATAATTAATAATATACATTTATAATTATTATTTATAAATATTATTAATAATATAAATGTAATACATTAAATAAACATAGTTATTAGTAATTATTTTAATTATTTGAAATATTTTGGATTATTGTATTTTTTAATTAATGTAAAATAATTAACTGAAACAAAAATAATTAAAAAAAGATTATTTAAATATTTAAATAAATAAATAAATTATTCTACAACTAAAATCAAACCATGCATAATGAATTCATTTTTATACATAAAAATAATACAGTAAATATATGAAATTATTTTAATCATTTTAAATATTATGAATTATTTTATTTATTTATTATTTTTTAATTGAATAAACTCTATGGTGACGGTCCAGTACTGGTCTGCAGCCCAGTAATTGGATCTAATTGTTCAGAAAATGCACATAGGAAAGTTTCCTGAGAAGAGCGTACTTGTCTTTCCCTGGCCAGAAATGTCCTTGGCCTCTCCGCTGCGGTAGACTGCAGCCACGGTGATGGAGTAGGGCGTGTCAGGGGTCAGCTTCTGAAGAATAACGTTGTTCTTCTTACCCCCGACCTGGGTCTGTTCACAAGAGATATCAGCAGTCATGAGGTGAACAAATCAGCAATGTGTTTCATCAAAAAAAAAAAAAAAATAAAACCATTAGTGAATGCTTTAATGATGTTAAACTGTGCTGCTGAACGCTGAACCCAGTCCAACACGTCAGTCTGATTATTATTAATAGTAGCAGAACATGTCAGAGCAGTCTCATCGTCTCTCAGATCTTCTACAAGTCCTGACGTTTATTAATCCCACTCTTCTTGAACGATCTGAGGAACCCTGGTTAACATGCACACAGCCGAGCTACCGTTTCCTCAACCTTCTCCATCTGCTGAGATGTTCCATATCAAGGGGTTCCATATCAACACTGACCCCTCCAGTGTATCCAGCAAGGGTTCCACAACAATCCAAGAGGCCAGATGTGGTTCTTTAAATCAGTAATGCAGCTAATAACTAACAGGAGTCTAATTTCCATTCTCATCAAAATAAAAGCCTTTCTCTCCTTTTCCTCATAATTTGGTCCAATCCAATTCCCTAATTATAACAGAACCCCTGCCCGGATTATCTGGCCATCTGTTCACCTGCCAGCGACGGAGTCTCACAGAGAGCAGTACAGCGTACGTCACGCACTACTGTCTCTCATTATGCACAACTCGTCCATCCATCCACCCACCTCAGGCACACTCGATAGCACAGCTGAGATTTGATTATTATACAAACTGTTTTTACATTCATCCAAAAAGACTTACAATTTATGCTTAAGGGCCATGATCAGGGGCCCAACAGCAAGCTTCTCCCATTTTCTCCCAATTTAGCGTAGTCAATCTGTCTTCCACTGCTGGGGGATCCAGTCGAGGTGGGTATACTGTATTGCTGCTCACGCCTCGTCCAACCCATGCGCAGCCCTTAACGGAACCCTTTTCCACCCATGCGCTCTGCACAGGCGCCTCTCTATCTGCTAATCAGGGTTCTTACACAGCGTTTGAAGACCCCGCCCACATAGTCCAGTCATCCCTCCCTGCATGCACTGCCAATTATGCCCGCTAGATGGCGCCCAGCCGACCGGTGGCAACTCCGAGTTTCGAACAGAGGAGTTCAGAATCTCGGCGCTGGTGTGCTTGCGGAATATTCCAATGCGCCACCTGGGCGTCCGGACTGTATGAAGAAGGTTCAGTACTAGTCTGCAGCCCAGTAGTTAAATCAAAGTGTGTTTCGTGGACGTGCTCTACCATACTGATTGACCCTCACGAAGGCTAATTATCCTCGACAAGAAACTGAAAACCGCTGATCCATGAATTCTGTTTTCTAAATATTTTGGCAAGATTACACGTCACATGAACTCACCGCTCGTCTTAAATCTCTGGGTTTCTTTTGTTTACTTTAACTTAATGGTAATTTATTGCTGTTTTTATTCGATATGATGACAACAGTATTGTGATGATTAGCTAAACAAAAAACCCTCACTGTACAGTTTTTTCAAACATGAGGAAACACAGACCTCATCAAGGATTCGCTCTCATTCTTGACCGTGATCAAAACGGTCACCGCTGACCGCGTGTGTTTGGATAAGAACCTAAACCGAACTGACCGCTGAAGTAAATAAATGCAACGGCCACATGTGCTGACCTCCGTCAGGTCACCGGCGCTCTGACATCACCAGATTCACAAGATTTTCCCTCTCGAACCTTCAGCCAGACGTCCAGTTTCAGTAAAAGTGAGAATGACATCAGAATGAACTAAACTGCTTCAGCTAATCACAAAAATTCCACTTTCAGTCCCTTATTAACCAGCAGTGAAACGTTCTGGGTATAGCAACAAGCAACAATAACAACACGGCAACACACAACCTAACAATACACAACCCAACAATAACAACACAGCAACTCACAATCCAGCAATAAACAAACCCAACAATACACAATCAAGTAATACACAATCAAGCAACTTACAACATTGTAATACACAACCCAACGATACACAACCTAACAGTACACAACCCTAACAATTACAACACAGCAACTCACAATCCAGCTACTTACAACCCAACAATACACAACACAGCAATACAAAACCCATTAATATACAAACAAGTAATACACAATACAACGATACACAATACAGCAACTCACAACACCGTAATATACAACCCAGCAATACACAAACCAACAATACACAACCCAGTAATAACAAAACAGCAACTCACAATCCAGTAATACACAACCCAACAATACACAGTACAGCTATTTACAACACCGTAATACACAAGCAATAAAGCAATAAACAAACCAGCACCTCACAACCCAGTAATACAGGATCCAGCAAAACACAACCCAACAATACACAACCCACCAATACACAACCCAACAATACACAACCCAACAATACACAATACAGCTATTTACAACACCGTAATACACAAGCAATAAAGCAATAAACAAACCAGCACCTCACAACCCAGTAATAACAAAACAGCAACTCACAACCAAACCAGAATATTACACAATCCAGCAATTCAGAATTCAGTAATACACAATTCAGTAATACACAACCCCGCAGTACTGAATATGTTCTTACAGAATCCCGTCAGTCAGGTCGACCAGTGAGGCGGTCACTAAACACAATGACATCACCTAAATACTGACCTAATGATGTGAGAAAATACAAACTGTTATTTCTTTTTCATTGTTAACATAATAGCTAAATAATAAACAATGAGCCAGTAAGGCGCTCACCAGCTGTTTTAAAGCTGCACTGGGAAAATGTTTATGTATAAGGGGGGGTTTATGTATGATGTTATTTAACCCATAGTTCGTTTTTAAGTCCTGGCCTGGCTATTTATCTGTTTCTGAGTTAGAAAACACTCACTGAGCCTCTAAGCATCACATAAATCCTGTAGAAATCATTTTAAACGGGAGTAAATCTAAAATACATGAATGCATTTATTATAGTATATTTTGGGGGACAGTGGTAGCCTACTGGGTAGAGCTTTAGGCATTCTGATAACTGGACCAGTACCTTAACCACTAGGCTACAGCTGCCCTAAATAGAGCGACCTCTATGTGTGATCTTAACAGCTAGAACAACAGCCGCTCTTTGATAAGGTTTCTCACAAGACTTTTAACTACGTCTGTGTATGGGAATTTGTGCCCATTTTGTATGGCTGGGCACTGCCTCAGTCTCAGTTGGTGTTCCAGTTCATTCCAGAGGGCTCTGTGCAGGACACTAGAGTGTCCTGGTGTTTAAACTGAGCTTTTCTTCATTTCTTTATAGGAAAGGACCTTCCCTAACTGTTGCTGCAAAGCTGGAAGCATATAACTTCCTTTATACGATCGATTTATTACACCTGTCTTGTTTATTCCTGACCTCTGTGTCGTTCTGGGTTGTGAAATATTATTAAATATTTATAATCGCTCTCTGAACTATGTATCGTATAAGTGAAGACGTACGAAGCAGCCGGATGAACGTGTGTTAGCCATTTCTTTCCAATTTCTGATCTAACCGCGGCCTCGGGAGAACACGAGTGCTCTCCTGCCAGCTGTTATGAACAACTGCAGCGCGGTAAACAAAATAATAAGCGCCAAAAGCGTCGCTCGGTGGATCCTGTACAGTTAACAATCCTCCGAAAATTACCGTAATCACACTGCTGCTACTCTTTTACTTCGACAGAGATGGGTTCGCGTTCCAGAGGTTCTTGGGGGTTGCAGAAAAAAACAGAGGGTTTGTTTTATTGCCAAATTTTAGGGGGAGTTCCTACCGTAATTGATACCATGAGGGCAAAACGGCTCGGGTAAACGTGATTTATGGCAGCGAAGTGGAAAAGTTGTGAGACGAAATGGAGTCGAGGAGCATTCACACTGTATAAAACATGAGACATGCTCAGAAACATCTGGGTGATCAGGTACAAACCATCAGATCTCTTTATGGGATTCAAAATCCAGATGTGCGCCTGTTTTTTTATCAATAGTCTGTCTTGTATTGATTCCGCCAGCAGAACTCGAGGAACGCTTTGGTTCCAGGAACGCTATTGTTCCTACAGCTACTTCCTCTACAATATTCCTTTCAATTTAGTCGTATCCAATTCCCTGATCATATTTCACCTCCACTCCTGACCGAGGAGGGCCGTAATCTATCTATCTAACACAAAATCCCTCCATCACGTGCGCGGTACCGACCGCTTGATTTCATCTGCATGATTCGGGTTGACATGGAGATCCGTATCGCGCACGGAGAGTCGCGCACCGATCTCCATTATCCATTGTCCAGGTCATGAGGAATCCCTACGGTCCTCCCGCTCACGAACAAGCCAATACTTGGCGCTGATAGGCTATTGCGCTTTCGCCAACCAAGAGACAGACTTCTTCACTAACTAGTTAAATAGAACTAACCTAGTATTTAGTAATATAAACGTCTGGATAAGAGACTTACCGACATGGCTTTTCCACCGGCCAGTGGCTGGAAGTCGATCTTGTAGCTCTGGACCGGGCCCGGGGCGTGGTCCCACTTCACGGTCAGCGTGGCGGTGGTGGCATTGTACACCTGCAAGTTCTGAGGAGGTCCGGTGGTCACTGGCGGGATATAGACGATCAAATCAGCCACGGTTGTACTGCGGGTGTAGCGGTTACTCCTACGTTACCCTACATTTACACCGGCAGCAGTATGGCTCAACAGGATGCAGGAACTGGGCACGTGCCATGGATAACATAATCATTCAGTTTGAGTCCCACTTTTCCCTGCTCCCCTCTTTGGATGCCCACTTTGCTCTGGCACGCTGTTCCGCCCGCTGCTGACTGCCAGTGTAAATGCAGGGTCAGCCCGGAGACTGCCGTTTCCCTGAGGATGAACATAGAAGCAAATGAGTGATGATGACGAAGCCATGTTTCACACGGTGGGCACTGCACAGCCGGGCAGGTTATCGATGCACATGCACATAAAGAGATGCCAGCCGGCGCCCAAAGCTAAACACGATGGAGAGGAATGACTGATGACATGATGGGTGGTAAAATGACGCATGACAGGTGACACAGATGACGGGTGGAGGATGGATGGTGGTTCTGGTGGATGGGCTGCTGCAGCGACACACATGCAGCGCTACATAAAACTGGCATGGTAACACTGGCATGATCATAATAAACGTGTCACAGCAGCTGTCGTACGCCGCACTACTGGGTCTCTGTTTCCTTGATTCTAGTTTGACTGACTAAGACTAAGAGTCACGATCTTTATGTCTACACTATATGACCAAAAGTATCTGGACACTCCTCATAATAACTGAGTTCAGGTGTTTTAGCCACACCCATCACTAAAAGTATTTAATATCAATTATAATAAAATATGCTTCCAAAGATGCTTTCCAGGTCTAGCATGGCTGTATTCTTATAATAACAATAATAATATTCATATAATAATAATATAATAATGTAAATATTATACCAGTAATAGAAATAAAATAATAATAATAATAATAATATTAGTAATAATAAAAATTATAAATAATTATTATAATACTTAATAACAATAATATAATTTTAATAATTATAAAAATCATAATACTAATAATAGTAATATAATAATGACAATAATAATATTAATAATAATAATAATAATAATAATAATAATAATGATTATCAAAATAGTAATAATAATAGTAGTAATAATTATAATTATAATAATAATAATATTAATACTAATAATTAAAAAAATTATAATAATAAAAATAGTAATAATAATAATTATTATTATTATTATAAAAAATAGTAATAATAATAATAATTATTATAAAAACAATAATAATAATAATTATTATTATTATAGTAATAATAATCATAGTAATAATATTAATAATAGAAATGATAAAATAATAGTGTAAATAATAATAGTAATAATAATAATAATAATAATAATAATAGTAATAATAATAGTAATTATAATAATAATAATAGTAATAATAATAGTAATTATAATGATAATAATAGTAATAATAATAATAATAATAATTGAGCTAATAATAAGAACTCCAGAGGCTGTCGCTGTCCCAGTACAATTAAGACAATCATCATAAACTCAGAGTGGCGTATGAAATCTGCTATGACAAGTTAATGTCACTGTAATTAAGTAAAGTGTTACCAACTTTCTCATTTTTAATGTGTAGTGGCATTAAAGTACCCCTGATCAGGTCATTTTACTTAATATAATAATGATTTACAAAAATACTATATCAGAGCAACAACAATATACTGAATCCTGGCATTTCTGGACTACACAGGGAAATATTTATCCAGCCAGGGAGGAGGATTTTATGTAGAACTTGAGTAGAAATGGTGGTTTTGAGATCAGAGGTACTCTAACACCAGCGTTTGCTGCACCATTATAGCTGTAATGATGGTGATAATGGTAATAATGGTGATAATGGTAATGATAGTGATAATGGTAATGATAGTGATAATGGTGATAATGGTAATGATAGTGATAAAATTCCTTCTTGTGTAAAACATACCGGGTGAAACCGTCCTTGATACTAGAAGAGATGTTCAGAAAACAACGTTATTTCAGTTGATTTTATTTGGAAGAGGTTTTGAAGGTGAGGTGTGTTAGGCTTGTGCGATATATCGATTCGACCGGTAGATGGGCCGACTGTGATGGACTTAGGACAATTTCCAGTAGCTCAAACTGGCCGGGAGAACATGCAAACTCCACATAGAAAGGACCCTGGTCACTCAGTCGAGGATTCGAAGGAGTCGCTGAGGTCTGAACCGATATCGCACAGGTCTAGCGTGTGTGTATATATTTCGGTCCATGTCTGTGGGAATTGAGCTCACGTGTGCGTTCGCTGCCCATCAGGTCCTCGCTCTCCGATTCGTCGGGGTAGATGGCGGTGACGGTGACGTCGTACGGGGTGTCCGGGTCCAGGTCGCTCAGGACGTGAGAGGTTTCGTCGTTGTTCAGGATCGCCTTCAGAGAGACACACAGATCAGATCTCAATCAGAAGGTTGCTGGCTCAAGTCTCATCACCAACAAGTTGCATTTGAGTAAAATGTACAGGTGGCTGTAGAAGTGGTGGAGGAAGCATGTGCTAACCAGCAGCCAGCCTTCGCCAGCATGCGTATCATGTTACTAAACCAACTGAGAGGGCACGGGGCACGTCTAAGCCCCCATACTAAACCCTAAATCCAAGAATAGCCGTGACACGCTAGGTTGTACCGTAGGTTTTCCACATTTCTGTCCACTCTGATACCCTGAACGTTCATTTTGCAGCTACTTGCGTGAACCTACGTTTTGATACTCGCTGTCGACTTTCTTCTTCCATCCGATGCGGTAGAGGGCGACGTCGGGCGCTCCGTGCTCCCACGTGGCCCTGAACGAGGTCTGCGTCACCTCAGAGAACCTCAGGTTCTTCGGGGCTGGAACGACATCTGTAAGTGTGGACAGAGAACACGGAGACACCAGTCAGAGAAGGATCAGCCAGCCTACGTGTTCTCAGACTGCACCACTACCATACTGGGAAGATACTGGGACCTGTGATCTGGCTGTTGATCATGGTGTTCCCGGGACCCTCGGCATAAACAGGAGTCACAGCCAGATCGTACTCGGTCTGAGAACGCAGGTTCTTCAAAACCAGTGTGGTGACATCACCGCCCACTTCATCCTGCACATTAAACACCGACATGGATTAAAGAATAAATATCAAAGTAACATGAAGCATTTATTCAGTTAGAAAAAGATGATGAAAAAGAGACAAACAACAGAATAAAACATATAAGAATGCAATAGAATACTATAGAGATGAATAGAACAGAATAGAATAGAAGAAAATACAGATTAGCAGATCTAACAGATTAGAATAGTGTACAGCAAAGTAGAATAGAATAAAGAAGAATAATTGAATAGAGAAAAGTAGAATAGAATAGAATAGAATAGAGTAGAATAGAATAGAATAGAATAGAATAGAATAGAATGAGACAGGATATAATAACAATAAAATAGATCAAATGCAAAATAAAATATGAACAGAATAGAGAATAAATAAAATAGAAAAATAACAGAATAGAATACAATATAATTGAATAGAATTAAGATAAAATAAAATAAAGTAGAACCAAGTATAATTGAGTAGAATAGAAGGTAAAAATCTAATAGAGTAGAATAGTGTACAGTAGAGTTCAATAGAATGGTGAAGCATAAATGAATAAAATAGAATGCAGTAGAACAGAATACAATAGAATACAGTAGAATAGAATACAATAGAAATGAAAAGAATAAAATCAAACGGATTAGAATAGTGTAGAGTAGAATACACTGGAAAAGAATAATTGAATAGAGTAAAGTAGAATTGAGAATAACAAAATAGAATAGAATAGAACAAAATTAAATAGAGTAGAAAGGAATAGAATAGAATAAAGAAAAATCTAATAGAGTAGAAAAGTGTACAGTAGAGTTGAATAGAATGGTAAAGAATAACTAAATAGAGTAGAATTAAGAAGAATATAAAAGAATACAGTAGAATAGAATACAATAGAATTGAGAAGAATAAAATAGAGTAAAATCAAACGGATTAGAATAGTGTACAGTAGAATAGACTGGAAAAGAATAATTGAATAGAGTAGAGTAGAATTGAGAAGAACAGAATAGAATAGAATAGAGGAAAATCAAATAGAGTAGAATGAAATGGAGAAGAATAATTGAATAGAGTGAAGTATAACTAAGAAGAATATAATATAATAGAATGGAATAGAATAGAATAGAATAGAGAAAAATCAAATAAAGTAAAATAGTGTACAGTAGAACAGAATAGCATAGAATAGAATAAAATATAATACAGTAGAATAGAATGGAGAAGAATAATTGAATAGAGAGAAGTAGAATTGAGAAGAATAGAATAGAGTAGAATATAGAAGAATAGAGTAGAGAAAACTGAATAAAGTAGAATACAATGGATAAAAATAATTGAATAAAGAAGAATTAGGAGGAATGGAATAGAAATTAAATGGAGTAGAATAGTGTACAGTAGAGTAGAGAAGAATGGAGAAAAATACAGTAGAATACAGTAGAATTGAATAAAATAGAATATAATACAGAAACATCAAATAGAGTAGAATGGAATGGAGAAAAATAATAGAATAGAGTGGAGTATAATTGAGAAGAATAGAATAGAGTAGAATAGAATACAGTAGAATTGAGAAGAATAGAATAGAATAGAATAGAATAGAACAGTGGTGTCCCAGTACTTTTGTCCATGTGCTATAGCAGTAATCATGAATAGTAGATTAGATCCTCGTACCTCCAGCACCTCTCCCCCCTCGGGTTTGTAGGTGACGATGTACTTGTCCACCCTCCCCGGCGCCGCGTCCCAGTTCAGGCGCATGGAGCTGTGAGTGACCTCACTGACCTTCAGCTTACCGGAGGGAGGCAGGGGGACTGAAACACATGTCCAGTCATTTTAAGCACCAACAGACAGAAATGCTGAGCTTACTAAATAAAAGTGAAAAGTAAAAGCGCTGGACGTACGTGTGACCCCGCGGTCAGTGAGGGGCTGACTGGCCATGTCGCCGTGCAGAGCCAACACAGACACCGAGTATTCCGTGTTGGGCAGCAGCTGCTGCAGCTGGACGTCGTTCACGTCGGCCCCGAATCGCATCTGCGGGGAGGAGAAAGAGCGAAGGTTAGGAAAAAAAACCCAGTGAGCCGCCCTGCTGACCACTGCTGACCTGACCCACGCCCTGGCTTCTGGAACTGAGGACTACGACTCAAGGCCTCGTAAAGTGACCACACAAAGGCTGAGCGCATGTCCGGGCGGGGTCCGACTCTCACCTCTTTTTCCGCCGTTGGCACGGTGGCGTTGAGCGGGCTGTAGAGAAGCATGTAGCCGCTGGCGCCCGGTGCCAACTCCCATCTCACCCGCATGGTGGTCGTAGCCTCGTCGTAGACGGTCATGCTCTTCACGGACGGCAGGGGCACTGCAGGGGCAAAAAAGGAAGTGTGGGTGATACAGCCTGTAAGGAATGGTGTAGGTTAAGGAGGATTCAGACTCGTGGGTTTGAATCTCAGCAGAGCATCCACACGAGAATGATTGGACAGGCTTGATACGGGGTCCAGAGCCACACGGAGCATAGCGTGTCTCTCCGTACGCGATACGGCTCTGTGTGGGAACCCAAACGACGTGTCGGAAGGGCCGTGCGGTGATCCGACTTTCCTTGATCAGATCGGGGGTTGCGCAATTGGCCGTGGGAATTGGAAATGACTAGGATGAGAGATGGGGCGGGGAGGGCGAGGGATCCGATTAATTGACTGATTAAATTCTTGATTACAAAAAATTGCTGTTTAGGTACTTCGGTGACCCACGTTACGAGTCGTGTCCTTCTGCGCTGCCGTTTTTGGCCTGCAGAGGGGGCACGGAGGCACGCATGATTGATAAGTCAGTCTCTATTAATGGACAATCATCTGCGCCTTGCGAGCATTAATGCTCTTCAGGTGGACGTTCTTCTATAAGTACTGGGCAGTTCAGTTCGTTCCGGACAGAGACGGGGGATGACGGAGATCGGTGCGTGACTCTCCGTGCGCTATACGGATCTCCATACGAACCAGCTCGGGATCGGGAGTAGAGGCCCGAGTAATTGGATATGACTAAATAGGGAGAAAATGCGGGGGTGGGGTAAACACTGGCGTACTCACGCGTGGTCTCGGTGCCCTTGAGGGGTTCGCTGCTCTCGTCGCCGATGACGGAGAAGACGTTGACGACGTACTCCGTCATGGGGGTCAGTTCCTTCAGGACCAGCGTGTTCTCCTCGCCGTCCACGTACAGCTGCACACAGGTTCATCGCATCACAACTGTTCAGGCTTTATTAATGACCAGTGACCTTCTGGGCTTCTGTCAGAAACGTGCAGAAGGTGGGTTGGCTGCTCTAACAGTTTGGGGAAGGTCCTTTCCAGTCCGGAGCTCACACTAGGATAAGAGTAGTTGGTGCAAGGTTGATTATCTTTTTACAAACACATCACTTTGTGCTTGTAAACCCAAAACCACCCTCCGCACTACTGTATCTGTATGTATCATATTCACTTACTACCCAATCCTGGTCAGGGTCATGGTGAGTCCAGAGCCTATCCCAGAAACAGCTGGAGCAAGATGGTTCTGCCCTTCTCCTGCTCTGTATCACCCACATACATTCATTTTTACTCTCATTCATCTTTAGTAACTTTATCATGATCAGGGCCGTCGTGGGTCCAGAGCCTAATTTTGGGACACCAGTTGCAACGTGGGAACACATTTTGGACAGGTGCCAACTAATTGCTGGAGCTTCGTGTCCTAAAATCACTTGATCAGGGTCACGGTGGGTGTGGAACCTGTCCTGAACCGAAAACACTCGAAAAGTCTCACCGTTTTGGTCTCGCCTCCCGCCGCTGGGACGTACTCGATGCGGAACCTCTCCACCGGCTCATCGGGGGGAATCCAGGTGACACGGAAGGAGTAGTAGGTGACCTCGGACGTCTCCAGGTCTGTGGGCGTCCCGGGACCCTTGGCTGGACCGCGAACGACGGAAAAAAAGCAAAACACACGAGTTACGAATCAATACGAGGAGTATCGGCCTCTGCTAATGTAGCTAGGTGGGCTGTATATCAGCGGGTCTGTTCGGAGATCTACCGCAACCCTTTACCGCATGCTAAATCACTTCTATTCACTGGGGAGTATCTGAGCCCGAGCGCTGAGCCTGAGCCTCCAGCTAAGAG